>NW_008606301.1:0-19112 GCF_000691845.1 Merops nubicus | reverse complement strand
AGTGAGAGCTGCCATGTGGCTACCCTTGTCCTGTGTGTTTAATCTGTTGACCTGGCTGTTTCCCATTCCATCTATGGGAAGCCTTGGTTCCTTATTTGTTCTGCCTGTTGTCGGTCAGGTGATGTCGTTGGGGGTAATGATGATTGCGTGCAAAATAATTGATTTATTTGTACCCCCAGTGACTGTTCATGGAATGTCTTTTCTATGTTCAATACAGCCAATTTACTGGTTTGTCTTTCTGCTGGTTGTGTCGTTCATGCTAGGCCTAGTAATTGGCAAAACAAAGTATCGCTACTCAAAAGCTGTTTGCCATCTGACACACTGTTACAATGTAATTTCCATATGAATATTCATAATTCACTAGGCTTATTTATCTTGTTGGAATAAAGGCAGTTGTATAGAAACTCAGCTTTAGCTTAGCAGTCCAATGTGACTCCAAATCATGCCACTGAACAAACCACCCTTCATGGGCTGTGGCAGAAGGGCTGAGGAGCTAGCAGAGACTTGGCTGTGAAATAAGAGGATCAGATCACAGACACAAAGCGAATTGTTCATACTGCAGCAGCTATTGTCCAGTCTACATTCGTCCATTCCTAGAAAAGTTTTTGCCTTTGCTTTCCTTGCCTGAATACAGCTGCTGCCGTTTAATGGCTGCTGCTCAGAATAACCACAATTTACTGTAAGTGAATGACAGACGTTGTGCCTCCCCATGACTACTGACGGACAATATGTAAGTCTTCTTTAAACAGCATTATGATAGATTAAAATATATTTTAATCTGATAAATGGGTGGGGAGAGCTTATGGAGAAGATACATTGTATACTAACCTTTATATGAATAGTGCAAAAGAGTGAGGGGTTTACTGATCATATCTGAAAAACAATTTCTATGGGTTAAAAGAGATTTCTGTATTTTCAGCATAAAAGGTTACCACGATATATGAAAAATTACTCTTCCTTTCATACGTAGCAGGGTTGCAGCACAAATAAAAGCCAAAGAGAAGTTATTCTGAAATCATACAATTTTGTTAATGCTTAGGTAATTTCTCCATTAATTATTTACAAATCTCTCTTACTCCATACGTGTTCCCCACTGCTTCCTGAATAAATGGTTTAGGTCCTTTCATCTTCCTTTTGCATTGTCTTGCACTTCACATGGTCTTGCCACAGTCTTCTTACTGAATTCAACCATTTATTCGTATGTTTTACATTAGACAGAATTCATTCCAGGACATAAGATTAAACTTAAAATTTAATTATATTTTAGCAGGTAAAGTTTAAGAGTTCTGAGTCAGATGCATCACTGGATAATTTTTACATCACCCAGTGTAATATCGCATATCAGTTTATATTAATACACAATTATTTCTATTACACGAATATAGTCTTGTCTCCTCATTAGAGGCTTCTCTCCTCCTTAGATGACACAACTACTTAAACCCTGTATTAACAAGGATTTAAATAAACATATCTGTTTTATGCTGACTTACTGTATGGTTGAAGTGGGTTCAGTTGGCTGGTTGTTCAGCTGTCATTCACCACAGTGAGATAGCACTGATATCTACTGATTATAGAACCCTTCAGCAAGCTGGACATGTAGCATTTTCTTGCCAGCTGACACAATGATATATTTGGTTGCTAGCACATTGGAATTCTGAAAGTAATGTTTTAAGGCAATTTGGTTTCATATTCCTGAAAGTATGTATTACTGTAAAATGCAAGTATTAACTGGCCATGAATCATACATTTATTAATATTTTAAAATCATTGTGGAAGTTGTTCAGATTAAATGATTCCACTTTTTCTAGCTTCTGATGCTCAAAATGTATGCTACTTTTCAGCTGTAAGAACTAAACTTATTAAATGCTTTCTGTTTCTATTAGCTCTGGGTTTATTTTATTCAATCTATTGTTCTTCCATACCTGATACCTGCAAGTTATGATGGCGTTAAATGATTTAAATAGACTGAAAATAAGGAAAAATCATTCTCTGCAGTATGACTGACCACTCTCATATTTGAAGTCTGTCAGCATTATCTCCTTATACATAAAGTTCTTCAACTAGATTTTGGTTCCTAACAATGCTCAGCCAATTTCAATTAATTTTTCATTATATTCTGAAAAAAAAGTTGTGCAAAGTAATCTCCAAAGAGCACTAAGGTTTACATAAATGGAAGCTAAGGTGACATTTCAGTTCAAATGAAACAACATATTGATTTTCCACAAGAATTCTGATCTTTGATTCAGCACTGCAATTGCATGATGGTGCTGTAGGAATATACTCACTCAGGGCTTAATTAAGGTGTGTGCACATATAAGTAACTAAATAGGAAAAAATTACAGTTTGATATATGGCAACATCAGTGTATGCATGGAAAAAGGTTGGTGGCGTCAACAGCAGAATACTATCTGAAGGTTTAGCACTTTGCCTCATTAAATACCTTTGATTTTTGACTTCCTCCTTTCTCCCCACAACCCTCCAGATTCTTTCTTTTTTAACATTTTATCAAAAGTGTGCATGAAAAGAAGAAAAATACAAGTTTGAACAATTTTTTTTTCTTTTTGTTCTGGATTATGAGAACATTTAGTTCCACCTTTTTTTTTTTTTCCCCAACCATAATTTTAATGTAAAATTTTTATCCTAACAGATAGGGGAGAAGATATGCAGATCTAGAATTTAATGAACATTTAGTGTAATGCAGTTCCTAAGTTAAAATTACAATTACCCAATTTCTTTCCAATCATTAAAGAACAAAAGAACTTCAATGATTGTAAAGTAGAAGAACACGGAAATTAAATTTGACCTAGCAGAAAATATTGAAGCATTGCTGGGGAACAAAAGACATTTTAGTAGGTCATATGAAAAAAAAACAAACTGCTATGCAGAGGAAGGAGAGATCAAATACGTGTGAAAGTATTTGGATGTTTAGGTGGCACTGATTTTTTTTGAACAGTTGTTACTGACTCTGAGCAGCAGTCAGACAGAAGCGTCCCATAAGCCATAGCTGATCCAGAAGCCACTTTTCAACTATGATGAGATGTCAAAAGTAGCTAATAGTGCAGGCTCCTAAAATGAATTTAGATGCTTAAGTAATCGAATACTTTATCACACTTTTGCTTAGCTTTTTGTTTACAAATAAATATTTTTAAAAATGAGATTAAGGACACAGAGTGATAGGTTTATTCAGTTAGCAAAGGATCTTGGAGACTGCCTACTCCCAACCTCCTGCTCAAAGCAAAGTCAATGTTCAATACAGAACAGACTGCTTTGGGTTTTGCCCAACCAGGTCTTGAAAGGTTCCTTAAAGATATTTGAGATATCTGTGATATGAACAGAAATAAGAGTGCTGTGAGAACTGTTTGGATATTTCCTTTTTGATTGATTCAAAAGAAGATTACCTCAGAGCTACTTCAGTGAGGAAGTACCTCAGGAATTTTCCAGGGGATATCATTATAGCAGAACTGCAAGGACAGTTTTCCAGTCTAGGAAATGTAAATAGGTTACCTGGTCCTGGTGTTTGTATTTGTTTATGTACCAGTGCTGAAATCACCGGTGGGATGGGAAAAACATTGTTAGAGATCAAAGAAAAGTGATAAGTGTCTAAAGTCTTTAGTGGGGCTCCTTTTTTCAATTACAGAAATAACCATAGTTCTTGTTTTAGCAAAACATGGTCCCAGCACAGACATCAACGTATACTGCACTGGTATTTTGTTAAGTTGCTTTGTTGACACAACCATAGGACACAGTTTTAGGGAAGCTGTTTTTCCTTAAGGAATAAAGCAAAAAATAAAATTGTTGATCATCCTTCATAATAGGAGACAGATGATTGTTTTGGTACTACTTGGCTTTGATGCTCTTAAGAGCTGCTGTGTTACATTGTAAAAATTCAGGAAACAACCCAATTAAATGAAAAGGAATTCATAATACATTTATTATACAGACAGAGTTACGTTCTAAGACTTAGGTTAGTTCTTCTTAAAATACATTCCCCCTTGCTAATATATGTCAAAAATTAATTAGATGTATAAAAAAAATGAAAATTGGTATGAAAACTTTTTGTGATATGTATGGCATCACCCATCTAATCACAGTAGATTACAATCATTTAAGTGACTTTTCATCTTTGTGGGACATAAGTTTACATCCTCCTGAAGAACAGAATTTTGACTTAGGCCAAGGTGGTTCACAATATCACTAAATTATTACTCATATCATGATGCAAACAAGTTCCAATTATCATCTTTCCATTGTTTTGTCATCTTACCAAAAATAAGATTAATACTATTTTTAGCAAATGGAAGAAAATAATTACTTATATAAAAAAGAACTAATAAAAGGCAAGAGATTAATTGTTTCAAGGATTTCACTGTTTTTATACAAAAACTTTTGAGATGTATGTAACTGCAAGGCCATTTCCTCACACATCAAAATATATAGTTTTAATATTTTTTCTCCTGTATGAATCTTAAATCTATTTCCTCTGCATTAAACTCACTGAGAGCATGAAACTGTAGCCTAATGCTTTTGCTTACAGAAAAGCAGCAAGTAACGTATAGGAGACAAGCAAGAACTAGAACTGAGGAAAATCTGTCATTTTTCAGCCTATAGATTCACGCCTCCTCTTTTTTTATTTTTTAATCTGGTAAATTCTAATTCCAGATTTGAAATGGGGGACAGCATAAATATGAAATATAATTGCAAATTCAGTGATCTAAATACAGAGACATAAATATCAATTTAGCTACTTTTAATTTTTCTTGATCTAATTTATGTTAGAGAAGGTTACACTTGTGAAGAAAGAATTCTTGTGATCAAGTTCTGCAGTTCCTGTGCTTTAGCTGCTGAGACGGGCATTCAACAAACTGCAGCAAGATAAACTCTGCTGATACTTTATGCTCATAACAGTGAAATGGTAATTCTATTTTCAGCTCAAGTGGAACCTTAGAACTGGCTATTCTATTCAAGAGCTTCTCAATCTTTTTTCCTCCTACATCTCAGTATGTGTAATCACACTTTCCATGGCTTCCCATGACCCTACAGTCAACTTTTTACAGCAACTCATCCTCATACACAGAGGTGATCCAAGGTATTTTCTGTATGTTTTCCAGAGGTACAAAAGTAACTCCCACAACCCCAAGAAAAACATTATTCTCTGCTCTAGTCACAGGACTAAGTAACTCATAAATTGAGATCTTTTGATTTACAAAGAAGTTGGCAGACTAAATGAGTTAAAGGAAATGCTGAAATATTTCAAGACTTTATCTCTTAAAAAAGCAGAGAGAGAAGTGTGAAGATCAAGCAGATGGAGATTGTCAGAAGCCTTTATTAATGTTTGATTTTCTGTATCACACTACATGAGGCACTGATGCACTCAATCTTTTTACTGTTCCAGGTCTACATTAGATAAGATTACTGTTGTCTGGAATGGTTGGTAAACAGAAAACACCTTTCGTAATTACAAGGAAGAAGTAGTAAGAATTATTACAGAGGAAGAAGACTTATAATGCTGCCACAGGGCACATGACAAACAAGCAGGAAAACAAATGAATATTAAAGGCCAGAAGATGACTTTATTTTTCTTCAAGGTACACCCTCACTATATGGTCTATCCAACAACCTACGATTGTTTTCACCTTTCTCAATTTTTTGTTGTCCCTTTGTGTTACATGCGTAAAATGTTAGGAAAATTAACTACTGGCACATTCTGAAAAGATGGTGTTCAAACATAACATGAAAAACCTTTCAGGATTTTTCCCTTTGAAGAGAATAGCACCTTCATTTTGTGTCCAGATTTAAAAGCCTTATTTCTTTTCTACGAGCTGCCAAATGGTGTCCAAAATGATACCTGACTGTATCTTACAACATAAAAATGTCTGTTCTGATGCAATCAGAGGCAAGTCCTGCTACTGCATTGAAAATCAGGCAAACAAGATGGGAAAAAGGCCTTCCTGCAGAGGTTATAGGAACTCTTTGCAGGCTGCATACTCCCCACCATCTGACTACATCTACAGCACCTATGGCTCGTATTTCCACCCCAGCCTCTCTGCTCACCATTTCTTTCTTATTTACCTTCTTCCAGTTACAGCCAGAGCACCCATGAGACATGAGTGGTCCAGGTGTCTGAGACGTGAGGGACACTGACCTCTTCTTTAGCATGTTGGACACTTCTCAGTTGTTTTGGGGTGCTCTGTCTCCCTCTTTGAGCCCTGCTCATTGCTTCCTGCTTTTCTTCCTGGGTACTGTTACTGTCTGCCTGTGCCTGAGACCAGGCAGCACTGCCTCCAAAAGTGGAGCAGATGATGTACTTCCTGGGACCTTTGAGGGAGGCTTCAGAAGCTTTTAATGTGCCTAATGGAGGTGTATTTTTAGAACCAATTCCCTCCTTCCCCTTTCACACATAGGTGCTGAGTGATGGATTTCCAGGTCCCTGTCTTGCTATTGAAATAAGAGGAGAACACTATCTGCCACAGTAGTGAACGTTTCCCTGTGTCTATTCACTCCTGGTGTGTTAGATATAGGTCTACCTGTGTGCATGCCTGCACGGGCATGTGGTGGGAGGAAACACCTTTGGCCCCCATGGTTTTAAGAGATCCTCATCACCGACAGGGTAGAAGAGGTTTCTAAAATGCACACACACCTGCTAAGCTGAGAGACAATTTCCACCCTTCTGTGGCACAACCTTCTCCTCTGCCTTCTGACAGAGCAGAAAGAAGAGTATCAGACAACATAGCTGCTACAAACAACAGCCTGGAGCACTGCCTCTGCAGTGCCTCCCAAAAGCAGAGCAGCAACTAGCTAGTGACTAGTTTCCCCCACGTAGTCTTTGAGTGTAGGAGTAAGAAACACTAGAAATTAAACCTAGCCCATCTTACTCTCAGTCAATGCCTGTGGGAACATTGCACGCTATAAAGCTAAGATCTGCCAATTTGAGATACATATTCAGTACATATACTCAACCTTCAGTAACGTAAGGGTTCTGTGTGTCTTTCAGCATGGGGAAAGCTCCATGACTAGGGACTGGAGTTTGACAGAGAGCTATTTTGTGCAATGGCACGTTCTCCTGAAATAGTAAGGAATGCACAAGAGCAACTGCACCTATGGATAAGGCACAGCAGGTGTGAATTTGAGATAAAAAGAAGGCAGTAAAATGTCTTGAGACTAAGGATACAGAGGAAAAAATACCGGCTACAAGCATGTGCTGTAGTGCTATGGGAGTTTCATTGTGGATCTCGGGGCAAGGACTTTTGATGAGTTCTCTCTTCTGACCAGATCATAGACGAAGAATGGGAGGTCTGGTGGACCCTTGAAGCCTTTCTTCTCAGACGAAATGTTACAATATTTCACAGCCTGAGGCATGTCATACAGATAATCCCTCATTGCTCACTGTCTGCATGTATGACAGCACAAACTTAAAGATCTTTTCTTTTCCTTGCATATTATTTTAAACTTTTATTTTTTTTTTGGCAGAGCAAATGGTCATCTTTTCTCCAAACTTAACAGAAAGCATTGTTAATTACAAAGGACAAAATACTGTACCTTGCCAGATATCCTTTGTTATGTAAATGCTGAGGCTATTTAATGCTTTCAGCATAAGGGGACCCCACCTTGTCCAGCAATACTGTATTCTGCAATTCTGTTAATTATAATAACACTTACAGGCTGTAGTGACAGCTTTTAATGAAAGAGCAGCTGATCTGCTGTAGATACATCAGTTGGCAGACTGAGTCAACCTTCAAGCCACAACGAACTGATGAGTCCCACTTATGTGCATGTGTGTGTCAGTAATCAAAACAAAGCCAGGCAGAAATATTTATAAATGGAAATGCCAGCATTGTTTGTATCTGTAAAATCCTGCTCTTGTAGTGACTCAGTTGGTAATCTGTAAGGTGTTTTAAAGTCTTGTCAAATGCTAGCTACTATAATTGACTAGTTTTAGTACTGTTTGCAAAACAGAGTTAATGAACTAGATGTAGGGTTATGAAACAGATTTTATAAAAACAAGTGAGAGACAAAAAAGGCATCAATGCTCTCCTAGAAAAGGTTATTGTATTACTTTTAAAAAAAGTAATTGATAAACTCTAACAGTTCCAGTGACTCTGCATACTATGCAAACAAGTTGTATGTCTGTTATAGAAGCAGCTAACTAACCCTGTGTTAATTTGTATTCATCTAATCTACTTCTGTGTAGGCATCAGCTATTCCAAAAGAATGTCATGTTACGTGTGACTTTTAAGCCAGTGTCATATTTTCACACAATCTTATAGCGCAGTGAAGAGGAAGGATAAGAAGAGATTGATTTAATTAATGAATTCTTCAGTTACTTTAGCCAAAAGAAGAATTCAGGAAGTGAAGACTAAATCAGATGGCTAAAGACAAATACAAAACAACATAGGCAAGCATGTGGAAACAAAAGGCCAAGGCAAAATCCCCATGAAACCAACGCCACATATCACAATAACAAATGCACAGCATGCTAGCAAAAGAGTAGAAAAAAATCCTGGCTCATTACCCAACTGAGAAGGAAAGTGCTAACAGCTAAGAAAAACCACGCACTGCATGTCCTTTTGGAACCTTGTCTCCCTGAAATCTTCTGTCAGGATTGGCTTCCACAATCGATTACTTCACACCAGCGAATCTCAGCCTAGTGCAAGGGGAAAACAGGTCTGAATACATCTTGGTAAGATAACTGTTTGGAGATCAGCTGGCCCTGATAAATTTCATTCTAAAATATTTATGGAACTGACTGAAATAAACACATTCACCAGCAGTCTTTTTTGAAAATTCATACAGACAAGAGGCAGCCTAAATGCTAGCTAACCCTAAGAATGGCAAACAGAAGCAAACTGGAGGATTTATGGGAATTTTACAGATTTTTTCACCTCCATTGTGGACCCTGAGTAACCTTGATACAAGTAACTAAACCACTTACAAGCAGAGACGGAAAGATTACAGGATTAATAGCAGCTAATGTGGAGTCATAAAAAATTAAAGGTCTCAAATCAATATAACTTTATTCTGCAGTGGGATAAATGAAGCTTTTGGGTAGACTGGAAACACAAAAACATAGGAACATTTTTCATATCACGACAATAATAAAACTTCCAATGATGTCCTGCATGATACTCTAATAAGCAGGTTAGGGTAGATGTGATCTAGACATAATTTATCATACAATGATCAGGATAAAATCTGCTACAGCGTAGATGTAAATCTTGTTGGAAAACTATAATCAGAAGGATAGCTATCAATGAATTACCACCCACAACAGAAGAGGTCTGCTCAGAATCTGTTTTTACTTAAATCTTGTCATTAATGAATTTGATACTAAAGTAAAAAGCAAGCTCATTAAATGCACAGATGACAGAAAACCAGGTGAGGATGCAAGTATGTTGAAACATAACACTAGAATTTAAAATGACTTTGACAAACTGCAGAAATGATCTGACAAAACAAGAAATTCAGCAATGAGAAGTGCAGTGCACAGCTGTGCAGGTAAAAGGTGAAAAGCAGACTGTTAGAAATCAGTCTTTTGGGAAAAGGTAAACAATGTGAGCATAAAGAGGTTACTCTGAGAGAATAATTTCTGAAAGACAGGACAGTTCTGTGGCATCCATGTGTCCATACTGTTATTTAGTCCTGTTCTCCATATACCAGCAAAGGAGGATAAAATTTAGTATTGGCTATATATGCTGAATATTTTAGGCCAGGTAAGATCTAATTTGGTGTATTTAATAGTTTTAGATACACTTGGCAAGAGATGTACTCTATGGAAAAATAATGCCAGAAAGCAATAGTTATCTGGACAATAATCTTTTTTTATTAGGATTTTGAACCTGAGCAAGAGATCCATATTTTTTAAATATATTGCCTTCAGAAGCAACTGTTATTTCCCTGGGTTTTTCAATGTGAAATTGCAGTAGACCTGGTGGATATCTTGACCTCTAGAGTGGTTGGCTGTCTCAGCACATGGGGGTGGTCTTTAGTGGAAGTTACCTTAATCTATGGACCCTGGAATCTGCAATGAACAAATTCATCACCAATTTCTAGGAAGGTACACGCTTTTTTGTATTGTGCTGTGCAAGAAGCAATACCGATCCTTTCCACAGGTGCATTTAAGGTTTGTAGGCTGTAAAAGTATGCTATTTCATCCAGAAACCATTTGTATTCATCCATATATTTTCCTGTATCTAGAAAAGTTTCTGCTTTTCTGCTGTAATTCTTGGAAAGGACAAAATGGCTTTTAGTCCCACCTCCCCACTCTGACTGCATTGCACAGTCCCTCAAATACATTGTTCATTCAAAATTCTGTTTGCCTCAAGGTGGCAGAACAGGTCTGGCTTGTGTCACATAGAGACACACACCAGGGAAGGGTAAATTGCCTCTGGGAAGGGGTTGGGGTCTATGGAATCTCACGACAGACTTTCTACAGCATAGACTTTTTTTAACCAATCAAAACTGAGACAAAAATCTTTGGTTGCTTTGGTTTTTTTTCCTTCACATAACACTTTATGTTCATCACATATCCTCCTTCTGTAGGAGAAAACACTTATTGAAAACTGAGCTTTTCAATAATTTCAGATTTGCAGCTGAAGAACTTAATGTGAAGTGACGTCTCATTTGCAATTTCTTCTCACATAAGACACTACAGCAGTGAAATTTCCAAGGACCAGCTCAAGAAGATCCTCTGGGAAACGTAGAGTGTTGCAACTAAAATATTCTGGCTTTTCTTTTCTTTTCTTTTTTTTTTTTCCTCCTGAATACTTGGAGTTCCGTTCAGAATGCACACTCTCTCAGTTCCTGTTGTAGAAAAGCTGTCAAAGCAGCACTAAAAGATCTGAAGATTACTGGGTATTTTAAAAGCCCACAGGACTGGAGTTGTTCTTGAGTCTTCATGTTAAATTCTGACATAATTCAAGTGGCTAGTTATTTGTTCTTACCAGACGTGTTTTTCTTTTACTAACAGTGTATTTCTTCTACCTGTAAAATATTGTGTAAAAATCAAAATATCTTGCTTAGAAGAACACTGGGTGATATTAGCCTCAGAATCTGGCTAATAAATTACTCTAACAAAGAGGATTTGCTTTCTTTTTTTTGGTTGATGATCAGTTTTCTTAAGCACACGAGCTCTAGTTGCCAAAATGTGGTGGAATATTAGTAAGTACTGTAAGGATATGTGGGAGGGAAAAGCTGTGTGAAATGTAAAGGATATGTAAATACCTGCAATGTAAAGAAATTCCTAGAGAATATTGTTGAAAAATGAAAAGAGGAGACAGAAAAATTAATAAACTCAACCTAGATAGGCAGACCTTAAGGAACAAGAGATAACAGAGACAACATCAGAGACCAGATGTCTTAGGTCACAGACTGGGGGAAGCACAACTGAATGAATCACTCAAGGCTGTGGAGAGATTTTTGTAATTGATAAGAGGGGGTGCAGAGTGGGACCAAAAGTTACACAGGTCTTAGAGGAATAAAATAAACTTATTGCCAGAGTCTTTAAGGGGATTATGGGAACGAATGAAACATTTTACAGGACGCTTTGGGGAAAGAACCAAAGGCAGTGAAAGGGTCAATACCCTTGTCGGGCTGAGTTCCACACCTGATCACTGCTATCTTCTTGAGCCCTGTTACACATTCTTTTCTGTGTAGCCTTGCTCCCTGTGTGGAGGTGTGTGGAGATGACTCACTAGCATACTTGAAGCTGAACTAGTTGGCAAGTTAGTTTTTTGTTTGGTTGGTTTTTGTTTTGTTTTGTTTTGTTTTTGTTTGTTTTGTTTGTTTTTGTTTTGTTTTGTTTTTTTTTACAATAAACAGCCATGGAAGTGAAAGTTCATTCTAAAGTTAAATTCCAATGAAGTGTATGAAGATCAGAGTCTACACTGTGTTACACAATTACTTGATGCAGTATTAGGTTAAACTGGCAACCACCTTGTCAAGTCACTCACTGGAATAACCAACAGGAAAAAAAGACTCCAAAGATGGGTAGTTGCTCACTGGTATTTTTCTTCAGAATACATTCAGACTTCCAAGAGCATAGTACTATTCTCTGCTGCTTTATAACAGATGAAAAAGGCATTCACAAAATAACATCAACATAACCAAAGGTCACTGAATCTAATACAATTTTCTAAATGGATATCGTGGAGTAAAAAAAGAAAAGGTTTGCCAGCTGAACTTTATATGTGACAACAGTAACTTATTTTAGGCACACAGTTAACATGGGAAATGTAAAAAATTTTTTTCTAACACAGTTAAAACATTTTTTCCCTTTAAAAGTGCTCTTACTATTGAGTTTATCAAAGCTGTCACAGCACACTTTCAACATCTCTCCAGAAGGACTGACGCTGGGACTAACTATGCTTCTTTTGAACACCTACAGTTGTTCTCATAATGTGTGTCTACAGTAGAAGCTGTGGGAATTTCAAAATCCAACCAAAATAATTGGTTAAATAAATTTAATATAAATAAATTTTTAGTAAGACCTTGATTAAAAAAACCCAAATCTTTACATTAGGATTTAGAAACATCTATTTCCCTCTTAGTACTTTGTACTACTTTATGAAAGGTAAGAGAATACTAAATTCAGTTATCTTTTCTTTTTTCATTTAAGCAGGTGGTGATGATCAAATGTGTCTTTCTGTTTTGCACCAAGTTAAAAATAACATAAAGGGAGGTCAGGTGTGCAGCAAGACAGAGATTTAAATAACAGGATTAGATGAAAATGAGCAGCTACTTTTTCTGCTGAAAAAGCATAGGGCAGGAAATGTAAGTTTTCCTTCAACAGCTGTTACTCTAAAACCAAAACAGCAGGAGTAGAACAGGAAGTGTGGGAAAACACATCCTGCTCCATGTGCTCCACATATTTTTTTGATGCATTTAAAAGTTGTGCTGAAAACCATCACAAAGAACATAGAAGAATAGTGGCAGTCTTTGACAAAGGTACCAAGCTGGACAACTTATAAGTTTTTAAAAGGTTGTTTCGCTAAGTTTTTTATTATTTCCATTTTTACAACATCATTGTGAAAATCAAATTTCCCAGGTAGAAAATGCTGTTGAAAACTTTCATTAAAAAAATTCAGCATTTTAGCTATTCCTTGCACACTCATCCATTCTGCTCTTCCATGAGGGGCCATTTAAACTGCAGTAACTGATGCTCATTCATTGCTGAAAATGATTATTTCTAAAGAAGCTGGTTCATAGGAGTAAGGTTACTACTGAAAACTCTATGGAGTGATGACAAACACATCTCTCTCTAGTACAAATCGTGGACAAGACTAGAGATATCAATGATGCAAGATGGCCTGTAGGAAAAAGTAAGACTGGTTAACATGTGTGAACTGTAAGATCTAAGACAGTTCAACATTTTTTGAGACAAATTAATTTTGGGGTCTGACAGAGGGAATTGACAGGTCAAAGCATGAGACAATCAGGCATCTGCTTCACAACTATGAAGTACAGAAGAGTTCGGCTGAGAAAAGGAAGGAAGTGGAGTAGTTTTGGTTCTTGGCCTTCTTGGCTGAAATGCTCTTGTTCCAGCAGGGAATATCTACATTACCCACCGGTCCAATGCAAAGAGGGGGAAACTGGGGTTCAGTTTGTTGAGAAGTAGTAAGGTTACAGGACTCTATGTCCACATAACATCTACATCAGCACTAAAGTTCACAGTAGTTGCTTGGCATCAGTACACACAGGGCATGCTGGAGGACCTTGAGTCTACGTTACAAACAATGCTCTCTAAACAGCACCTATTTGTGACTTCAGGCTTGGTGAGACTGACAGGGGAACCACTTTGAATGAAACAGTAGCACACCCAAGAAATTCCAGGTATGGATGCAAGGAGTAACACAAAGTGTACACTAAAACAGTAATGTACATGCCACATAAGAAGACTTAAGGAAAACCTCTGAAGAGCAGGAAAACTCTTGCAAGAAGTCCTTGCTAACTGTCGTATAGCCATGGAACTTCAGTGGTTTGGGTTTTCGCTACAGTTGTTAGTGTGCAACTATCAAATTAAATTGAGAAAAAGGATGTGACTAGGTGTCAAGTGAGAAGCTAGTCTCCCGAGCACTGGGAAAACAGATAAGCAGTCTCCAGGAACTTAAAGCCATGCTGGATGGAAAAAGCAGAAGCATGTGACTTTTGCAGTGTGATGTTCATGGATTTAACAGCCAAATTTAGCTTCATCTTCCTGCTACTGACTAAATATAATAGAGAATAGATTAGAAAATGAGCCAGATTTCCATAACTGCAAGATATGCCAAGTCATTCACTTTGTTTTCAGGGTAAGTAATATCTCAGTCTTTACTAAAGTCTAACTAGATACTGTTTTCTTGAACTCTGTCTTTTACACTGTGGAAAAATATAAACTCATACACAACTGGATTCAATAAAAGGACAATCAGCATAATAATGTTTCACTAACTGTTATTCAAACAGCATAATTTTCTGAATCTGTGGCAAGATTTCTACTTGGTCTTTTCCATAATGGTCATTATTGATGAGATGGACTTATTCAGTTCACAGTGTATACAAGTATTGTGCAAAGCCAAAAAATCCATAGGGTATGATACAGTTTTGTAAGTGTTCTAACTTAATCCTAAATACTTTTGCAGCTGAAAATATAATGTAAGCTACATTTTAAGAATGGTTTGGCATTTCCACTGATGCTTCTGGAAAGAAGAAAATCCCAAGCAGGTCCTAGGGAACAGAACGTTGTCTTCAGTACCTACAGTGCAAGTCTCCCAACACAATATAGATTCATTTCTAAATCTGTAGTTATTACAAATTCAACTGTATCCTCCTATTGCTCATCAAAGTTATCACCTCAACAGTAACTTACTTGTAACCAGAGTGAGTCAAAACCAGCTGTGTCTCAGAATAGAAGATACCTTATATGTCTTTAAGAGACTACTGCTAAGTACTTCCATGAGATCAGGACATAAGATGATACGAACACAACCATCCAAAGTTTGTCTTGTTATTTTATTTTTATTGCGTAGCAAGCCATCCTTATCCCAGGACTGACATGGACTTTGCTGTTAGGTAAGAAACATTGTCTGTAATACTGTGTAACAATTTAGGAAAAATGGAAAATACAAATAACATAATTCTGTATTGACTTGCCTTATTAAAGGTAATATCATAGCCAAATAAGAGAGAAGACATTTGAATTAGTTATTTAAATTCATTCCCACTGTGGTTTCATTAAGACACCATAGTGTGTGCCTTACTCTTTCTTATTTGAAGTGTAGTTCAATGGAGGTTGTCAACTTCATTCAATAATACCACCTTTAAATCAGTCTTAGAAAGTGATAAGACAGTAATTGCAATAACTTCTTTAAAGTATTGCTCTGAACTTGAAAAACTAATTATGCTTAGCTGATTTTTCAGCTTATTAAAAAGGGCAAACCCCATGTTTTCCTGATTTTATTCCAGACTTGCAAAAGAGTGCCTGAAATGCTTATTTGTTTCATAGGCCTAGTTTTACTTCAGTTACATTCTTGGTTCCCATTGAATGCAGTGTGACAAAGGAGGGTGCTGGACCTTGACCATGACAGAGGATTTCAGTAATCTTCATATGAAATATACATTTAATTTTAAACATTATCTAAATGCAAACAAGCCAAACCAGCCAAGAAATGCTTTCCTTTCTGTCCAAAAATTCAGAAAACAAATCCCCAGGCTTTGTTCCAAGAAGGATTAAACCAAGATTAAACATGGTTATGTTGAGACAGAACATGCAGACAAAACTAGTGCTTATGTCTAGGTATCCCATGCCTTGTGTAACTGCTAACCAATGAACTTTTCCCTGTGTTCCTCCACTGGTAGCTTCATCCTTTACCTGAAAGTGAATCTTTCCACCAAGGAAAAGCTGTATTTCCAGTTAACAGGATGAGAAAAGCATCACTAGCAACTAATTATAGTAACATGCAACTTTTGAGCCTAAGCTTAAACAATTAGTTATTGTTATTATTCTGCATAATACAATCATTTAGAAGACAAATTATCAGAAAATTTGATTACTGGATTTAACTCTATTCAGGTTACTGCCTTTCTTATTTTCTAAAATTTTCAATTTATTATTTATACATTACTTAGAAACTTAAGGCCTCAAGAACCTTGGTAAATCTTACAGCCAAGTACAAATGGCAAAAATGTTTTTACAGCTCCTGTGCATGAAAATAATTGTGTTGTTATTATAATGATTTCCTTTTCTTTGTCCATCTTTTCAAAGAAAAAAACCAAACCAAACCAAACCAAACCAAATAAACCCTCAAGGAAATTAACCTAAGATTAGGGTGGATAAACCACTCCTGGGCACGGACCAGGTAAGCCTAAGATAAGAGACTGCCTACATCTGAGAAGGCTGGGACTAAACAAAAAAGTGAACAGCCTCCACCCATTTATGCTTTTGGCTTGTCCGAACAAGTGACTTAGTCTCTGACAAAGCAGTAGGCAGATAGTACCTCCTATACAGGGGGCAACAAAGAACCTTCCAAACATTGGTCCCATTCCTTTTTAGCTTTGCATTCTTCAGGGCTCCCTCTTAGCCTTCCTCTGTGACGGCAGCAATAGGAGCAAAAAGCCATTTCTGGAGATCTAGTTTAGTTCCCTTGTCCTATTCCGTCTCCATATGCATGAACAGGGCTCAGCCCCAGCCCTTTCTCTGGCCTCCCCTGCTGTCAGGCAATGTTGAAAAGGTGATGCAGGGAAAATCAGGGGAGATAAGCAGTAGGAGACAGAGTGGTTGTGTGAATCCCACAGTGTCTTAAGATGAATGCCCTGCCATCCAAGACAGTGATGGGAAAGGAGGAAATCTTGTGAGAGAAAAGCAGATACCTTCAGACACATCCCAGACTCATCCCAGAGAGCAGTGTAGGGGAAAGGGACCTGGGGGTCCTGGTAGACAGCAGGATGACCATGAGCCAGCAATGTGCCCTAGTAGCCAAGAAGGCCAATGGCATCCTGGGGTGCATTAGAAAGGGTGTGGTTAGTGGGTTAAGAGAGGTTCCCCGCCCCCTCGATTCTGCATTGGTGAGGCCGCATCTGGAAGATTGTGTCCAGTTCTGGGCCCCTCAGTTCAAGAAGGACAGGGAGCTGCTGGAGAGAGTCCAGCATAGGGCTACAAAGATGATTAGGGGAGGGGAGCATCTCCCTTATGAGGAAAGGCGGAGTGAGCTGGGGCTCTTTAGCCTGGAGAAAAGGAGACTGAGGGGTGACCTCATCAGTGTTTACAAATATGTAACCGGTGAGTGTCAGGAAGATGGAATTAAGCTTTGTTCAGTGATGACCTGTGATAGGACCAGGGGTAATGGGTGCAAATTGGAGCATAGGAGGTTCAAGGTGAATATCAGGAAAAGTTTTTTTCCTATGAGGGTGACGGAGCACTGGAACAGGCTGCCCAGAGAGGTTGTGGAGGCTCCTTCACTGGAGACATTCAAAACCCGCCTGGACACCTTCCTGTGTGATGTACTCTAGGTGACCCTGCTCTGGCAGGGGGGGTGGACTAGATGATTTTTCGAGGTCCCTTCCAACCCCTATGATTCTATGATTCTATGATTCCTCCACATACATGTTCCAGCCCTTGCTTCCCCTATATTACCACTATATTTAACTTCCAGGCCAGCAGCTTCCAAAGTAGTATTTACAGAGTGTTATGGGTAACCTTTACAGTGTGAGGAGAACTGAGTGTCTCAGGTGCATTCTTCACTAGCAGTCCCTGCTTATCCTACAGCTGGGCCAGATGTGTACAGTTTCCAGGGCCATGAAATGCCCCTATTACATGGCTGTATTTCAGTGGGAAGGAAAGGAGGACACAGGCTGTTTCTGGCATTTCTGTCTCCTGCCCCTTTACTGACAGAAAGACCTTTCAGCTCTGAAGCGTAGAAGAGGTTAGGCTGCAGAAGTTGGATCAAACGATGCTATGGTGGATCTAGGATGCTATGACACCCAGTAATTTTATTATCAAGTACCTATTGATGTTTAAAGGTAAGAAAGGTACCTACTGGGCAATACACTACTTTCAGTCTAGAATCAGATGCCTATCTTGGGCTGGGAATCACAAACCCAATGCTTTGCACTTAACAGACATTATGTTCTTCCTCCAGATGCAGAGGATGAGCTACTGTTTTCTTTCTCTGTCCCTGTGAAAGGGCAGCTGCTGGTGGGCCTCTCCTTGCTCTGCAATACTTTGGAAGCATGGGGCAATAAACGAGAGAGCCAAGTTACATGTCTGATTAAGAGTTTCAGACTGGAAGACCAGACTGCTTCCCAGGAAAGGGCCCTAATCATCAATCAGGGGGCTGGGCTACTATGGAGGCAGTTTTTTTCAGGCTCAGAGAGCTAGAGCAGGCCTGACACTGCTGTTACAAGTTTGGACAAAGACAGGAGAATCAATTTCTCTTCTTTCATTAGATGAGGAAAAAATTCAGATGGACAAACTCTTATTACTACAGATTTAACTATTTACTGCTATGGCTTCTGGAATCACTTAAATTGGCTCCTCTGAGTACTAATTTTCTCTTCTGCTCCCACAATGCATATTTGAGCAGATGAGAATGAGTGTGCTTACTGTGAGGCTAGCGACAGCTGATAAATGAGTTGGCCTCAAGGCAGCACACACAAAATTTTGCATTTAATCCTTCCCCAGGTAAACAGCAAAAGTAAAATGATGACAATTTACATAGGGAAATACAACAAATAAAGACAGCACATGCAGAAACATTTGCTGGCACAGCACCAACAGCGCAGTCAAGTGAAGATGCGGTCTCTGGTCTACTCGTGAAGCTAACAGAGGGGCAACCACCTCAACCCTTAGTGAAGTTCCTGCTTCACCTGAGCGAGGTGAAGTCCCTGCTTGCAGAAGCGTTTGGGAAAGCCGCGAAAACGCCAAGCGAAAGGTGGCAGCAGCGAGTCGCTCTGCACCCCGACGGTACCCCTGCCGCCGCCGACTCGGCTGACCCCGCCTGCGGACACATCTTCCCGCGGCCGTTCGTACAGCGCCCGCTATGACTTATTTAGCCGACGGAGCGGCAATTGGGTAGCAAAACGGGCGCGGAGAGAGGAGCGGAGAGAATGGCAGCAGCGTGGGCCCTGCCGCTGGTCGCGGGGGC
>NW_008606300.1:7581-9470 GCF_000691845.1 Merops nubicus | reverse complement strand
GTCCCTTCCCACCCAAACCGGTCTGTGATTCTATGTTTCTAAGTGATTTCCAGATTACTTCAGAGAATCCATGCTTTGAAGGCCGTTACCAGTAATTCAGTTCCATAGCAAGGGCCCACAAAGCCAGGAAGTGTCTGCAGCACAGCTCCCTGCCCCTCAGCCTTTAGCACCAGTTCCCATTACAGACTGCACTGCCCTGACAGCTCTTGTTTAAAAACCTCTGTTGGGCCTTCACTGCTGTGTTCTCCTCTCCTTTCCCATGATAACAGGCTTCCTGCATTTGGGTGGCCTTCGCACTGCTTTGTACAATTACATTTTTGCCAAAAAACACCAAGGCACATTCATTTTGAGATTGGAGGATACAGATCAAAGTCGAGTGGTGCCAGGAGCTGCAGAAGGAATAGAAGATATGCTGGACTGGGCAGGTATTTACAGACATCTTTCATGTTTTACTTGCTAAAAGGTTCCCTTCTATCTAGATTAAGTGTACCCAGGTTGAGAGTATTTTGCATGATTGCAGTCTGTGAAGTGTTTCAGGGGATGAATTATTTGGGATGTAGTTACTGCTCCAGCCAGGCGTCAGGAAAGTCCTGCTGGAAGCCTCTGTTGCAGCACAAACAAGTGCTCAGGCTGGGTTTCTTTGGGTGTTTGTGGAAGTGGCAGGATGTGCAGCTGTGACTGGCTGTGCATGAGAGATGTGATGGGAAGGTCTGAAGCTGGAGCTCTCATACCTTGCTGTAAATTGATAAATTATTTGTAAAGAGAGTATTTGCTAAGGGGGACATGGAGGTGTCAGTTTTCATTTTGAATCCTCTGTGTCTTGAGCTTAAGAACCAGGAGTGAGGGTGGTTTTAGAACACAGAACTGTGATCAAGTCAGAGCTGGATCCCAGGGGTGCTGCTGGTGGGTAGCTGAGCTTTAAGGGACTAGCACTTTGCTGTGGAGCAGTAACTCTGGGGCAGGTGAAATGCTTGGCTGAGATCTCGACTGTGTCTCTGTGGTGTGAGTGCCCTTTACTGTGAGAGGGGGATGCTGCTTTCTCCAGGCACATCTGGCTGCCCCAGGCAGTGTGTCAGAGCTGCTCAGCTAGTTACTGGTGGTTTGTTTTTTTTCTGCTCATTGCTTCACACACAAGACTCTGTATTCTGATGATCTTGGCTGCTCTTTTATCTCCTGAGTCCAGGGGAGTCTGCCTCCTGTGCTCAGCACGTGCCTGGAGCAGAGCCCACCTCTGGAACCTTGCTGTTCAGCGTCCCTCAGCGTGCCCTGACGGTGGGTTTCACTCTGCCTCTTCACAGGGTTTTTAAGTCCTGTCATTCTGCTGTTTCAGGCATTGCCCCTGATGAGAGCCCTCGCCGTGGTGGTCCCTGTGGGCCCTACCAGCAGTCCCACAGGCTGGAGCTCTACAGGAGGGCCAGCGAGGAGCTGCTGGCGCGAGGCGGCTGTTCAGCGTCCCTCAGCGTGCCCTGACGGTGGGTTTCACTCTGCCTCTTCACAGGGTTTTTAAGTCCTGTCATTCTGCTGTTTCAGGCATTGCCCCTGATGAGAGCCCTCGCCGTGGTGGTCCCTGTGGGCCCTACCAGCAGTCCCACAGGCTGGAGCTCTACAGGAGGGCCAGCGAGGAGCTGCTGGCGCGAGGCGCGGCCTACCGCTGCTTCTGCACCCCCCAGCGCCTGGAGCTGCTCAGGAAGGAGGCCCTGCGGAGCCAGCAGACCCCACGGTAGGGACTCCTCCCCCCCGGGGGTTCCCCGTGCTGCACGGTTCCCAAATCTCATGACAGTGTGTGTGGCAGTAGGATTGTCATCTGGCTGCCTGCAGGGAGAGGAGCCGGCGTAACCCTCCCCGGCGCGGGGGAGTGACCTCCAGAGAGGAGGGGGGGTTAACTGGAC
>NW_008606300.1:6500-7470 GCF_000691845.1 Merops nubicus | reverse complement strand
CCCAACCGCTCTGGGCAGCCTGTTCCAGTGCTCTGTCACCCTCACAGGAAAAAAATTTTTCCTGATATTCACCTTGAAATAGTTCAGAGTTTTGGGAATGTGAAAGTGGCTGATGGGGTGGGCCTGTGTTGAACTGAGACCTTCCTTCTCCTCTCCCCCAGGTACGACAACCGGTGCCGGCACCTGGGGCCCGCGGCCGTGGCCGAGAAGCTGTCGCGGGGCCTCCCCTGGGTCGTGCGCTTCCGGCTGGAGCGGGGCCTGGAGCCCTTCCAGGACCTGGTCTATGGCTGGCACAAGCACGAGGTGGCTGACGTGGAGGGCGACCCGGTGATTCTCAAGGGGGATGGCTTCCCCACCTACCACCTGGCAAACGTGGTGGACGACCATTACATGGGCGTCAGCCACGTGCTGCGCGGCACCGAGTGGCTGGCCTCCACGTCCCAGCACCTCCTGCTCTACAAAGCCTTCGGCTGGGACCCCCCTCAGTTTGGTCACCTCCCACTGCTTCTGAACAAGGACGGTGGCAAGCTGTCCAAGAGGCAGGGGGACATCTTTCTGGAGCGCTTCGCTCAGGATGGGTACTTGCCAGAGGCCCTCCTGGACATCATCACCAACTGTGGCTCCGGATTCACAGGTAACAGCAGAGGGCTCAGTATGGGCTGGGACACTTCTCCACGCTGACCTTGGGGGTTGGGTTGGATTTATTTTAATAGCCAAGAACTTTGGCAGTGTCTGAAGGGGTCAGGAAATGGGGTCAGAACACCAGTTTATCACTGAAATGCCACCAGGGTTTCTCCAGAGCTCCTGTGAAAACTGGAGTGGTGTTCTGGAGTGCTGGCACTCTTCCTGACTCTACAGCCATTTAAATAGAGTCTGGCACTTAATGGGTTCCCACCTGGACCACATTTATCTCAAGGTGAAGAAACTGTCTGTGAACTCCTGGGAAAACTTGTGTTCTATGGTTGAGAGT
>NW_008606300.1:4246-6350 GCF_000691845.1 Merops nubicus | reverse complement strand
TACATCTGTCACACTTCTCGTTTAACCTGAAAGACCAAGAGGAGTTGAGTCAATGACTCCTTTCCTTGATCTTGCTGTGTGGGTCTCATAAACTAACTTGTGTTTTGGGAACGCTGCTTGGGAGGGAGTGAAATCTTCCTTGGGCAGTGGAGCCTCCTGCCCGAGTGTTGCTTCTTTTTGGCTGATGGATGGTGGGGGGTCCCACTGGAGAGCCAAGTAGGGTGTCCCAGTGTCCAGTTCCTCCCCAGCAGTCTGCAGAGCCCACCTTTGGGGAGAGGGCAGCTTCCCACGGGTGCCTGCTCCGTGTTCCCTCCTGGCAGCCCTGGCTCCCGTGTCGCCCTGTCCTGGGGTGTGCTGCTGCCCCCACCCCGGGGCCTTCCTCCAGCAGCAGGGGTGGCTCATTCCCCTCCTGGCTTGTTTTGCAGAGAAACAGATGGGGAGGACTTTGGAGGAGCTGGTCTCACAGTTTGAAATGGGCAGAATTACCACCCACTCTGCCCTCCTGGACCTTGAAAAGCTTCCAGAATTCAACCGGTATAAGGAGCAGTGGTAACTTTAAACCATAACAATCTGTCTGTTGGTGAGAGTCTGTTCCCAGGGCTGGGCTCTGTCTGGAGATTTTGTTTGTGGCCCAGCATGGTCCCAGCACAGCAGCTTTTTCAGCATGCTGTAGCCAGGTGCAGGTCTCTGCCTGCCCCACCCCTGCCTCCTGCCCTGTGCCCGGGCACCCTGTAAACACCCGGGCAGACAGTGTGTCCCTGGAGGATGCAAGGTCTTAAGTTTAGATTGAAAATAACCTCTAAAAAGAGGCAACACTTCCAGGAGGCACTTGTGCAAGTGCAGCGTGTGCCACGGGGACGTTGTGCTGCCCAGAGCCACCACGACCTGGGTTCACTGAGGCACGTTAGAGCAAAAGGCTTTGTTGTGGGATGTCCGTCTGGGGTTGAGCGTTGGCTTTCGAGCAGTTGTGCAGCTTTAATAGTAAACGTTGTGCTGTTGGCATGATTAGCTCCAGCCCAGCCCAGAGCAGTCCAGCAGCAGTGTCCTGTGTTGCAGGATTCACCTCACCCGTCACATTGAGGATGAAGGGCTGCGGCAGAAGCTGGTCAGAGAGCTGCAGCTGCTGGTGGAGCACGTCTATGGGGACCAACAAGTGGATCAAGAGGTTCTGGAAAAGGAGTACGTGGAGCAAGTCCTCCTGCTGAGAAAAGTATGGGCAGTGCCAGCACTGTGTCACCCCCTGGGGAGCAGAGGCTTTGTGGGATGCCTGGGTGACAGCTCAGCCGAGTCCTGGGCACGGCTCTGAGCTGAGCTCTGGAGCTCTGTGCCCTGCCCATGGCTCCAGTGGCTGTGTGCATGCTGACTGCCAGAAAATGGCACCATCAGCTCGCCTGTAGGAATGGGCATGGTGGATTTCCTGGTGGCCTTTGCAGAGTCCTGAGCTCACCCACAATTTGCTGAGCTGGCAGAGAGCTCCCTCAGCAGAGGGGACGTGTCCTTCCCGTGGGAGTGGGTCATGGGACTGTAGGATGTTCCCTGGAAGACCTCTCTGTCCCTGCTCAGAGTAGGACTGTTGGTAGTGCTGGACCAGCTCAGCTGTGGCTCTGTCTGGATGAGTGGTGACAGCTCCAAGGGGTGCTTCTCCTGGCACCCAGGATGTGGCTGGCTGGTGGTGGGATCCAGCCCCTGGGGCCCCTTGTGCCAGGAGGCTGCTCACCTCTAGCTCTTGCTGGGTGGGTGGCCTGAAGTGCTTCAGCTTTGCTGCTGCTCTGTGCTCTGGAGGCAAAGTCAAAGCAACCTCTTTGCAGCAGGTGAAGCTCTCAGTGGTTTAACTGGTGGGGTTTGTGCATTGGGAGCCCTGCTCTCAGGGAAGCAGTAGAGTGCTGGCTGTGAAGGGGACAGAAGGTGCTGTGGCTCTTCCCAGTGCCCAGAGGAGGGTGAGCTCATCCTGGGATGCTGCTGTAGCATCTGGGGGATCCCTTGTGAAGAATAAAGCCTCCTTTGCAGAGGCAGGAAGGGACTCAACTGTTCTGGTGTGACAGCTTTGCGGGTGTTCATGTGACTTCCTGCTGCCCGGGGAAGGGCAGCAGAGGCGGGGGGCGCC
>NW_008606300.1:780-4129 GCF_000691845.1 Merops nubicus | reverse complement strand
GCCCGGGGAAGGGCAGCAGAGGAGGGGTGGGCCCGGGGAAGGGCAGCAGAGGAGGGGTGAACCCGGGGAAGGGCAGCAGAGGAGGGGTGAACCCGGGGAAGGGCAGCAGAGGAGGCTGCTGAGCCACATCCCCAGCCCATGTGGCTCTGCAGCACAGCCATGGCCCCTCAGGCTGCTCCTGGCCCCCTGCTCACACCAGGTGGTTGTGGGTGTGAAAAATTCAGCTGCCTAAACGTCAGCGAGGCAGGAAGCAGGTTCCTGTGAGCAGGATGGGGCAGGGGCATGTTTGGACCCTCTTTAACTTTGTGAAGCCCACACTGAATGAGTTTGCTTCTTCTGCAGCTTAACCCTCAGCCTCTACAGCTTTGCTTTCTTTCTCCAGGGTCACATAAGCTTCCTGAAGGATCTGGTGTCCTGTGATTATTCATACCTGTGGGTTAGGCCCTCGGTGTCCCGAGAGCAGCTACAAACTATTTCTGCAGAAGCAGATGAAATAGGAAAACTAGTCCTAGGGTAAGTGTCTGTTCCCAGCTCCGTGCAGAGCTGCCTGGAGCATTGCTCTTGGCTGCTCTCCTGACGTCAGACATGCTCATGGTTCTTATTTCAGCTGTTCTGCCTTGGAATGTGCTGTAGTTAAGAACTGCTGAGAAAATCAGTGTTCTTAATTGAAAGGCAGGTTTCAATTAGAAGAGCTCCAGGAAAGCTCACATCAGTGCTCCCAAGCAAGAGCTGTCTGGTCTGGGTGTGGTAAAGCAGCAGGCCTGGCAGAGCTGCTGAGCCAGCGGGGGGCTAACGGAGCAGGGTGGCAGCAGCATTCCCTGTGCCACCTGATCTGAGCATGGAGCTGGAGAAGGATGAGGTGGCTTCACTCAGCATCTATTCAGATTATGGAATGAGACTCCTCAGTCTCTGGGGCAAACACAGTTTGTGTCCAGCTGGAATCACTGTCACTTCTGAGAAGCTCACCCCTGGGGGCTGTTCCTGCCCCTGTCTCTGTTCCTAGCACACAACCCACAGTTGTCTGCTCGGACACCTTGCTGGGATGGCAGATGGTCCTGCTGCACCAGCAGTTCTGTGGTGTTGTGCCAATGTGCCCCACTCCTGCCCCACGTCCCTCTGCTGCTCCCCACCTTGCAGCTGTGTGGGGCAGTGTGTCAGTCACCTTTCCAGTTCAGATCTCACATCGGGACCAAAATGAACCCTGGAAACCAGTCTGGGGAGTAATTACAGTGGCAGGATCTGCATTTGAGTTATTCTTTCCAGCTCTTTCTAAAGTTGGCTGCACTTAGTCATCCCTGGCTGTATCCAAAGACGAGTCACCAGCAGGGCAGGGAGGGGACCCTGCCCCTCTGCCAGCTCTGGGAGACCCCCCTGCAGTGCTGGGGCAGCTCTGGAGTCCTCAGCACAGCAGAGCCAGGGACCTGCTGGAGCGGGGCCAGAGGAGCCCCAGCAATGCCCCGAGGGGGGAACCCCTCTGCTGGGAGCCCAGCAGGAGAGAGTTGGGCTGGGGCAGCTGAGAGGAGAAGGCTCCAGCTGGGGAGACCCCCTGGGGGCTGCCAGGGACTGACAAAAAGCTGGGGACAGACATTTTAGCCAGGCCTGTTGCAGCAGGACATGGGGTGATGGTTTTAAACTAAGAGAGGAAGATTGAGACTAGAGAACAAGAAGACATTTTTTACAAGGGGGGTGTTGAGCCCCTGGCCCAGGCTGCCCAGAGAGGTGGTCACTGCCCCATCCCTGGCACCATCCCAGGGGAGGTTGGCTGGGGCTCTGAGCACCCTGCTCTAGCTGCAGATGTCCCTGTCCCTGCAGGGGTTGGACTAAATGGCCTTTAAATGTCCCTTCCCACCCAAACCAGCCTGTGACTCTATGATTTGTCACAGCTGAGTGGTAACTGAATCCAAGTGATGTCAATTGGAATGTCAGAATACTCCTTACCCTGGAGGGGCAGTAGCACCTGCAGCTGAGCAGCAGCAGCCGTTCCCCTGCAGTGCCCCTGCCAGGCAGGGAAGGTTTCCTTGGACTGCTGCTCTTACTGGGAAGTTTTGCAAAACTCACCTGAGGTAGCTGGCAGTCCTCAAAGTTGTCAGTCGTTTCTGGGAAGGAATCCTGTGTTTTGTATGTCCCCAGACTGTGAGGACACCTTCTTTCCTAAAGGCTCATGACAAGACAGACAGCTGTTTTGACTGTGGAAGAGTTGAACAAAGACCTGAGGAGCCTCCAGAAGCAAACCAAGGAGACCAAGTACAGCAGTGTGATGCAGCTCCTTCGCTTGGCTCTCAGTGGGAAGCAGGTAAAAAATACAACTGAGACTGGGACCTTTTTTTTTTTTTTGACAGCTCTCTTCTCTCTGACAGCAGACAGTGCTGTGGGGGTGTCTGACAGGAACTGAGGTCAGTTGCTGTTGTGAGTGAACGTACCAGTGCACAGCCCTTCTAGAAGAAAGAGCTGTTCTAAGAGTTTCAGAAAGGGAGGTGTTGTCAGAGCCTGAATCTGCTGGTCATAAACCTGAGGTTAGCCAGACCCCTGGACCAGCTGTAGGGAGCATTGGCCAGGTTGTAGGTTTAGGGCAAAACTGGGATTTTATGTGCAATCTGCAGTTGCAAAACTCAAAACCAAGTCACACAAAAGTTCTTCAAAGCATAATCCTGACTTATGCTCTGGTGTCAATGCTTTTGGGTCAGTTTGACCATCCTTAGGAGAAAAAAAACCCCAAAGCCTTGTTTTGTTGCTGGCAGCCCCTGCCCTCTGGGTGTCAGCAGTCTGGTAGCTGATGGCCCCATCGCTTCTGCCACAGCAGGGCACAGGCAGGGCTGGGAAGGGCCAGTTCCTGTTTGTACAACGACCTCCTGTCTGTTTGCAGCATGGACCCAGCGTGGCCGAGATGATGGTGACCCTGGGAGCCAAGGAGGTGTGTGGGCGAATCCTCCAGGCTCTGTCCAGCTGAGCGGGGACCGAGGGACGCCGGCAGCCGGGCCGGGGACTGGGTGCTGTGGGCAGCACGTGCTGTGGCCCCAGCCCTGTAGTGCTGGATCTCGGGGTGCTGCTCTTTGATCAGCTGAGCTGGCTGAGGCCGGGCGGGGTCACTGGGTTGGCAGGTTTGTAGGTATCTGCACTAAGCATAAAGCACCGGGTCTGTGAGAGGAGCTAAATACAGTTCAGTCTGTCCTGCTGCTCTCATCTCGTGCCTGGGGCCTGGCTGCTGGGCTGGGGGAAGGGGACACTGATCCGTGTGTAGATCCAGGCCACGAGGACGGAGGCAACGCCGTGTCAGACCAGCAGGGCTCCTCTCAGCCCATCAGCCTCTTTTTGGAGAGACTCTCAGCCACAACTGCACAGGTCCCCAGCA
>NW_008606300.1:0-335 GCF_000691845.1 Merops nubicus | reverse complement strand
CTCAGCCCATCGGCCTCTTTTTGGAGAGAGTCTCAGCCACAACTGCACAGGTTCCCAGCAAATACTGTGCAGAGAGTAATTTAAAATCTATAAATATATGGATATATTAAAAAATATAATCTGTATATTAAAGCTGCTGTTCTCTTGGCTGCCCCGGTGCCCTGCCAGGCTGAGCCTCCTCCCCAAATGCTGTCACGCGCGTGGTTCCGATGAAAATCTCCCCGACCACAGACTGGGGGGGTTTTCCTCTTTTTGGATGGTGACCTTTTAATTATTAAATTAGCGTGGTGAGTTTTGATTCCGTTCTCCCGAAGCGTGCTCGCTGTGTGGCAGCG
>NW_008606299.1:0-38484 GCF_000691845.1 Merops nubicus | reverse complement strand
GCAGAGATCCCGGGAATCGGGTGTCGGAAACGACAGTGGGGGATTAGAAGGGACCTCTGAGATCACGTAGTCCAATCCCCGTGGGAGCACATTAAACCACTCTGATTTCAAAAATAAGGACCTGATTCCTTTCCCCTTCAGATATGTGAAACTCTATATTACAAAATGGTAATCTCAGCATGTGAAAACTACATGAAGTTATAATTATGCTGTGGCAAAAAAAAAGCATATGGTAGAACCAGAAATGACACAAAGCAGAACAAGAATTGTAAAAGCTACAGTATGGCTTTCACAAGGGATGAGTTACATTGAGTCTTTTCTGTTTGGAAAATAAATGACTGAAAAAGGGTAAGATGGTGGTCTATAAAGAAGGAAGGATACATAAAAATCTTAAGACCATCAAAAATTTCTTACAGTATATGAACTAAAAAACAACAAATAAAATGAACCAGTGTAATTTGAAAATAATTTAGTTTTCTTTTTCCCCAAACATGCATAAATCTGGAGCATCATTACAAGAAACCAGAGAGATCAATATAAATAGGTGTAAGCAGGTGTTAGATAATATATGCATACACAGCTATAAATACACACATTGATGGTTCACATGCATCTCCTAACTGTGTGCAATAATTGCCATTTTTTATAATCTGGGCTGTTGTATAACAGAAATGAACAATTTATAGTTGTACCATGACTTTTACTCTTTGATTCATAAACTGTTGTTAATCTCCTCTATTGGCATGGCCTTTCTTTATTCCACCATTTTCATTAGAGCAAGAAAACTAGAAAATGTGTATTTTACTCCAACCTACGATCTAGAATTTTTAAAATAATACAAAAAATGACTTTTCTGCAGTGATAAAGCCAGAAAAAGCAGAAACATGCAAGCAGTTCCAATAATAGCGGCAAACTCAACCTTGATACCTGTTTATCTAACAGTCTGGAAGTAACACTGATGCTAATGTAAGCATATAAGTATCACTCATTACAGCAAACACATGTGTCTGACCTCCTGTGTCTGTCAGTGCTAGTTCACTACTTTACAAGGTTTTGTATCAGTAAGGTCGCTGAAGCAGATGAACAGATAGAGTGAGCAAGAAAATGCAGGGATATTTTTCTACGTAATGGAAAGCCTAAGTACAAGACTACGTCTGGAGAAAAATATGTACTGCAATTTCCTACCAGCTGGAGGTGGAAAAAAAAACACAACAAAAAACCAAACCACTCAGCCTGTCAGAGCTAACTATAGTAGTTAATTTTATTATTATCATTATGACTTTTTTATGGCATAGCACTTAGATGATCAGTCTGGGAATTGAGGAACCCACTGTGGTATGAATTCAACACATAGAACACAAATAGAACTCCTGCCTCAAATCACTCACCTGCAGAGGTCTATAGAGAATTTAAATGCAGCTTGATTTAAAAGTACAGTAGATTTTAGTGCAGAATTTAGCATTAGGTACAAAATATGGTGTGTTATGTTAAAATAAAGACAATGGATCTTCTGTTCACTACACAGAACACTACTTGTCTGTTCTGGCCAGCTATGACGACTAAACAAGACCCCGCACATCAGACAACATGGGAGCAAACAATCTCCATTTTGTTGACATGCAATGCATCATTGGACACTACGGAAAGGAACACTGCACGCATTTGATAAATAGTAGGTGTCACTACTATTCAGCAAGGTAAGCAGTATTAACAACTTGCCACGTCTTCAAGTAACCCCTCACTAGATGCCAGCAGCAAGGTTTTTGCTCTAAAATTTTGTTTACCTTGCTGACATTCACCTTCATTATGAAGAATGTTGTTTTTTGGAAGAAAGATTCCAAATACCCAGCTGGCATTTCTAGAAACACCAGTGAACATTAGAACCTCAGCACTTGCTAACAGACTCTGGCCCTACAAGGCCATATTCCCTTAATGAATTAATGGAACAGTTTATTTAATTGAAGCAAACCTCTTAGTAAAATTATATTTTTGGCCATAGAATCCACAGGATCTCAGTATCCCAGTACAAAGCAGGAAAAAAGCTGATCCAAAATCATCATGTGCTCACCTAGTGCTGAGTAGGTAGAGAGCTAACACAGTCTCTTACCTGAAGAGAAAACAATTTCAGAGATACCTTGATTGATTCTTAGTTCTAAAAGACCATTATGGCACCTGCAAATTTCCTTAAACACGGTGTCCCTGGTCCAAGTCCCTTATTGTAGGCTGTGTAAAAAATGAAGCCTTTGCAATTCAGCATAATGTGCACCATGTTAAGAAATTAAATGGTAAATTATTAATCAAAATTCAGGCTGTTATAAAGCAGACTATGGTATTACTAAAATCCTCCTTCAAACAATGATGAGTACCAGATGCTTCAGAGAACAAACCACAAAACACTAACGTTTATAAAAATCTGCTTCTCAGGCTCCAAAAATTCTTTTCGGCAGTGACTTTCATATGTTAATTACATCGTGTTTAAAATTGTACAGTGCAGCTCATACATATTTTTGCAAGGTTTGCTGTGACTGCCACTACAATTTTTCACTTATTTTTTGCTGCAGAGTGCTGCAGCATGTGCAAGTTATAATAACATCTCCTTTTTTAGGTGTTCACTCAGACACTGCCATCCATTGATATTTCTGGCAGTGATGTTACCAAGAGAGTTACTGTTGATTAAAATGTAGAAGTTGACCTGTGCAACAAATGACAAAACTTTAAAATAGTTAATTTCACTTGTACAAAACAAAGTTTTAATTTTGAGCTCTCACAGAGATATTAAACTGGTATATAAAGACAATCTGTATCACTTTGATTTAGGTTATGATAGTAATAAACACTGTAAGTGTAGAAGACCAAAGCTCCCAGGGTTTCATCATAATGAAGATTGAAAATATGGTATATATGAAATGAACTAGTAAAACTTAAGTGTTGCAAAAATATTAGCTGTAAAATGCTGTCTCTCAGCTGATTTGACAATTACCATTGGCGTTTTTAACTTTGTATCTTGCAGAACTTAAATAAGTGAATGATACAGATAAAATGCCTCCTAAGACAGTAACATTAAAAGATAAATAAACACTGTTAGCATTCAACCTTCATCTGTTGTAAAGTATCTGATTTTTCTGTAAGACACTAGGAAACCAACACCTCTTGTAAAAAACTAACTAAATTACATTCTATTGGCTCCTATCCTTTGCTCATGTAAAAGGTTGAGCTGCTTTTCCAGATAATGCATTTATAAATCAATGTAACAATATGGCTATGCTGACAGCATTGCAGCAGACTAGTTGAGTAGCACCAGCCGTATCCAGGCAACACTAATGTCTAAGTCAGAAAGACCATGAGAGAAATTTGTTTACCTTCAAGAGGAAGACACAACTAAGTGTCCGAAGTTGTCATAAGAACAGAGTAAAATAGAATAGCATAAGATTATCTTCAGTGAATAAAGTTCAAATCTACTAATATTTGCTCAGTGAAAAAAAAAAATTATAATTATTTAAAAGCAATTATATAAGCTGTGAGACATGCCACAATAAAGAATTTTTAGTTGATTGTTATATAATTTACAAACAAGAACAGCTGGATTTTCAAATAGTTTTTCTTCTCTATTTTGACACATCTGTGATCACTACGTCGTAAAAACGATGAAAAGTTTTGATTCAAATTGATCCTTAAGATAAACAGTCTTTAGCACATTGATAGTACTGAAATAATACAAAGGCACAGTATGGGGAAAAAACCCAAACCACCCTGATATCTGTGCATTTATAATTTATACTCAAGCACTTTAACTTTGTATTTGCTTTCATTATCATTTTGAGTTTGACAAAGTGAAAACTGAGAAAAGGTCCTTCCTCCCTACTCCAAGAACAGTCCCAGAAGAACTAGCTTTCTGGATCTATAGAGCTTTTACTAGGGTATAAAAAGTGTTTATGACAGAAGTTTGGCATGTGGACTCTCACCTGAGGAGTCGAAGGGATAGAATTTGTTCTATATTATAAAAAAAACAAGTCCAGAGTAAACGCTAAAATTCTTACTCAAGAGCTTGCATGTCCACATACATGTTTCGATGTAGGTGTTACTTGTCTGGCAGATTGTAAATAAAGCTTCAAAAGGTACTTTACAAAGGTGTCTTTCCCTGCATCAGTACTCATTTGAGATTGTAGCGGGAGAATTTCAATACTAAAATAAAAATAGTTAGCAATAAAAACTCATTACAATTCATTTATTTATTGCAAAATTATTTGCACATCTACAGAATTTTCACATATACCAACAATAATCTTTATACCCATATAGCTATGCTATATAATATCCTTTTCATATATATTTTTTAAAAATTAGATGTTTAGATTAATTACAGAAAGTCCAGATGCACTGTTGGTTTTTTGTTTGTTTAATTTAATCTTTTCCAGTGATAAACATCAAGAGTTAAAGAAGAAACAGCTTGTCAGAAAATATCCAACTGCACAAACATGCAGCTTTTATGGTTACTGTTCCACTTTAAATTTACTATACTGAGTCTTAAAGGTATACTTTGGAAAATGTATGCACAAGCATTAGCTATGGTTATTTGTGATACACATCAAAAATTTAAGATGCTTAATCTGCAAGTTGCAGATGAAGTACTAATAATACATTTGAGAGCAAGAAATCATTTGGTCAGCAAGCAAATAAAAAATATGGACATCTCCTCAAAGATCAACAATCTTTTTTTTAAGTTTTAACTATATATAATCAAACAATATTTCTAAGGTTTCTAACTTACTTGTATTTAATTCTGAAGTACTATGGGGAGGTGCATTCTTAAGGTCTTCTACCTATCACAGAGGCCTATTTTATGCTTAGATTAGGCACAGTTATATCTTGATTTTAGAAATACTTCAATATTTTTTTTCCAAAATCTGATTTTAGATTTTATAAATACTCCATTTCCATTTTTACTAAGTCACCAAAAATGAAGATATTCATAGAATCTTGAAGCAGAGCTACTCCATATTACTGTCTCTTCATTGTGAGACATGGCTCTTCTAGTCCTTACTTTTGCTAAGGCCAAACACAGCAGTTCTACCTCAGCCAAAGCTCTGAAGGAAACTGTTGTGCTTTGCTACTGCAGAAAATGGCATTACCTCCTTTAGAAACATCAGGGGTTACAGGAAAACACAGTAAGCAGAAGAGCTGCCTGTTTAGCACCTTTCAGGAAGAGCTGAAATGCTGACTGGATCCTTGCTTACTTGTTTGTTAAGGTCTAACTCCCCTAAATGACACACTTTTACTTGGCTTAACTCAGATAGCAGCTTTATCACTTGGATCTGGATAAAAAGAATGAGTACAGGACACATACTGTCTCAGCTTTTAATAGAGGGCAGCAAGAGACCTCTGTTTTGCCAGTGCCATGGGACAGGAGCTCACAGCTCATGAAAGGGTAGTTGTTTTTAACTTAAATTTCATGTCCTTTTTATAGCTTCCCCTTTTCTTCTCTACTTTCCCAGTGAGTCTTCAAGCATAAAGAGAATTCAGAAACCACAGATTAAAACCAAAATAAATAGCACTGGCAGACTGTTCTAATGGGGCAACTGGTTTTTTACTCTGCCATGGACTGGCTACAGTCTTCACTAGTAGTCCATACTCAAAGTTCCTCTTTGTGACTCATCTTTCCAGTGTATAACATTTCTCCACCATGCAGAGCACTGTGAGACTTTACAAAGAATTTGGGGATCACTGATGAAGAGGCAGTGAAGGAGTGGTTTCTCTCATCCTCCTCACATTCACCTTTTTTCACCCCAACTGAGCTTGTTTTTACCATTCTAACTCTCACTCAGTAAATTACAGTTTGCTCTTCTGCATTCTCAGATTAAGAACTTTTTTTAGAAGAATGAGAAAATCAGTCATCAAACAGACCTAACTTATGGATTTTGGCTGAAAGGATGAGAAATTACTGATAAAATACTGCACATAGTACTCTGCCAGTATTAAAAAAACCCACAACCAACTTTGGTTTTGCTCAGCTGCAGGAGGGAAGTTGGCTTTCTTCTGTGATGTTAAATTGCCTTAAGTATCATTGAGCACAAAAATCTGCTAAGAACAACCCACCTGTACCCACTCTGTAAGTGTGTATCACTTCATTATTTACATGCTTTTTCATCTACTCCGCTTGAAATTGCTCAGTCAAGGATTTGCTAATGAAAAAAAAAAAATTAATTGGGAGGAAATGAGAAAAAGAATTTAAGTAGTGAAACACCTGAAAGAGTCTAAATGAGTGGAAGTTTCATTCTGAAGTGTCTTCCCCCCAAAAGACTGGTAATCCTGTGATGTTCAGTTTCAAGAGAAGCATAAAATAGGCAACTCCTTTAACAGACCATTCCTTATAGATGAACAATTATAAATTAAAATAGAGCTATGGAAAACTGAATTTTGTATAGTGCAATTAAAAGCCATGCATGGAAGACCAAGCTAATTCAGAACAAACACTATTTGTACAGTGCCACACTGGTGCTAGAAGAATTCTAGACAGTGAGTTTTAGCACCAACCAAGCGTAAAATTTCCCATGATGGTAAAAGGTGGGCATCAAAATTATAAACTAGGAATACTAGAAGCCTGAATAACAGAGCAAAAAATGGGTGCAAGAAGAACATGGAGAAGAAACAATAAGTCTTTTTTTTCTTTAATGTTTTAAGTGGTATCTTCAGAGCAACAATCCTCCCAATTAAATGTTCAAGAAATGTGGAATCTTCTTAATTTTTTCCAACAAATCGTACATAAAAGATACAATTGAAGGAAAGAGAGCAATTCAGCAGATATCACCCTAATTAATATTATTGTGGCTCAATAAATGAACAACATGAAAATCCTTGGCTTTTTAAACTAAACCGTTCAGGAAGGGTTGGTAGACAACTTTATGTAACACTGTCAAAGTAACTGTTAAAACAACATCACCATTTCTAATGTCCATATTTTAAAAGTTCATGTGTCAAAGACAGTAAAAATGTATATATTCAAGACAGAAAATATCTTAATAATGATGGATTTACACAGGTCATTATGTTAAGCTTATACTGAGAAGATCAAAGGTGATACGGTTGCACTGATTCAATTACTTCCCTTCACAGAGAAAAGTTATATATTACTAAAGACTTTCCCAACTAGCAGTGAAAATACACAAAATCTACTGCTGGTTATTGTTTATCTAAGAAACAAGGAAAGTTACTAATTACTAGCATAAGTCACTGAACTGGATCACCTACCTTCTGGTGTCTTGATTTCCACATGGTGAAACTTTCTTCGTATACTTTTACTAGTTCAGACAAACATTAACTTTCAGATCTTGAGGATACTGCTGAGTGTGCTTCACTTACACCATCTTCCGTGGGAAGGGAGAACACATAGTACCCTTAAGAAAATATTAGTGCTTTGCAGCCCTGGGACCTTGATTAAAGAGTTGTCTATATTACTTTTCCCTGTACTGTCTTCCTATCCGATATTGTAGAATGAGAAACCAACCTTGTCCCTCTACATCATGAAAATGCTAAGAGCAAAAGTTCTTCTTCAGGATTTTGAGAGATAAACAGCCAATTTTTCTCTTTTGAAAACACTGCAAGAAAGTGCTGTCATACAGCATTTCAGAAATGGTCTGTAACTCAAGGGCAGGCAAGGGGAAGCCATTAGGGATTGGAAAGACGTGAGTCAGAACAGATGAGAGAGAAATATGTGTTTCTGCAGCAGATTTAGAAACGGAAGAAGGCTGAAAAACTTCTAAAGCTATTATCTAAAAAAAAAAGTTTAAATTGTTCAAAAAGGTTCCTCAATACAGTGAGCTTTGAATTAAACATCAGATTCAGCACATCTAACATTTTTATACACGGATAAGACTTCATAATGGCACTTAAGTTTCCACATGCTTTTTACTACACCTATTTTAAGCTAATAACTGATGTTTAGAACCAATACGTGCAGTAACATACACTCTGTAACAAAAATTGACACACTACAGCATAATGTCTCAGTTAAGTGTTTTTTTTAACCAAAAATAAGTCTGGAGAATTTCAGTGGGAAAAAGAGAGAAAAATAAATATGACTTTTCCATACCCTCACACAGTCCAAAGAAGCTGTATATACCCTGCTATATGAAATAATTTCTCTGGTTGTGGCTGGGAGAGTGAAATGTTTTCTGCATGTGTTTACAGATAACAAAGGATAAAATGTCTGAAAAGCCTTGAATGAACACAGAGACGCAGTGGAGAGAGAAAAGAGAATAACATTGAGAGGAGGAGTCCACTTAGGAAGGTAAGGAAAATTGTTCAGTCGTCTTGTGTTGGAATGTGTCCTAGATGACAGCAACACCTTTCACAGTGCAACAATCTGCAACACTTGCTCGCAATTGAAAGTAATGATACCACAGTGGAACACGATACACTCGTGGATAGAGTCCAGATTTTGGAAGACCTCAGTGTCTGCTATTATGTCAAGTTCCTTAGTATTAGTCTCTATAGCTTCTTTTATCCTCCTGTACACACTTGATTCCCAGGCAGCTAGAGTGTACACGGACAAAAGGGCAACTACTTACAGAAATAATACTTTTGCTGACAACTCTGGCATCAGCAAGAATACCAGTGAACTTGTGCCTCTTCTAAGCACCATTGAGTATGTGGTTAGCCTTCATTATCAGACCAATACCTTGTAGCAATACCTATCAAATTATTCTGTCTTCATTCCAACAGAAGGAGATTTTTATGATGAGGTGTAAGTTTCTCTGTAATACACTGGGATAGAAAAAACAGTTGCCTCTTGGTGTCTCAGAGAACTGATATATCTTATAAGCACTGCTGACACTAATCTAGCCAATAGGCTTACCTATAAAAATCTCATAGCACACATCCTGTCTAAATAAGAGCTGATCCAGATTAATAAAAATCATTTTTTGAATACATTTTAAACTGGAACAAGTTGTTGTTCCTTCTCAATTTAACTAAATGGATTTTAAAACACCTGGTTTCTGAGCAATTTATGAACTGCAAAGTTTGTAATGTTTGTATAAACACCAGCCTTCAATATGGCAGACATCTTATACCACCAGTATAATTGGTGAAATAATGGATGAAGCAGAAATAAGAGGATACATGGTACGAATCTTTTCATGCTTCCTCAGTTACTGTGATTAATCAAACATACAAAATACATTCTCCAAGTAAGCCTATTCTCAAATAGAATGTGCATCAAGCAGCTACTACGCTGTAAGTGCGCTATTTGAAAGAAATCAAATAAAAAAGAAAGGCACTTTTTTCCTTCTTTCCATATTTGCTTTCAATCGTGTGGACTAAAAGTTTACTGAAACAGCAGCATTGACTCCATGCCTCTGCAAAATTTTTTTTGGATCTAGCAGATGTTACTCCCATGTCCCCCACTTATTTTAGCTTTTCTTCTATGATCTCTGTGATCTAGTTTTAAGCCTGGTAGCCTATATTTGGTTTAGTAACACAAAAGTCAAATTACTTATTTCTACACTTTTATGTATTATAAGGCTTTGAAGAAACATGGTTTTTTTTCTCTGACAAATTTCTTTCAATTTTTTTTTTTTTTTTTTTTTTTTAATACAGGTATGCCATTACTTTAAGGAGGCTTTTAAATGCCATTTGAATGTCTCCCACAGTTCAGTATTGGGAAAAAAAAAATCATTATTTCCACATGTGGGCATTCAAATAGCTTGTAAAATTTCTAAGCTTCAGCTTTAAAAATATATATCACTATGCCTACTTTTTTTTGCATATCAGGTATTCCCTATTGGTATTTGGAATTCAAAAGTCCATTAGACTTGAGTCTACAGATGGAAGCAGCTATGAAGGTCAGGTTTTGGGCGTGAGAGCACCTCCCCAGAGAATTGCCTATCTTTCCAACTTGCATCTCTGGGTGGAGAACACAAGAAGGACCTGTGTAGAAAACAGTGCACACTTTGCAACCTTCCCAAGGTACTACTCTCTGTACCATTAGGTTAACTTACGTGTTTTCCCTGGGGCTATGAAGCACCATTTTTAGATTCTAAAATTGACTAGTAGTGTAGCTTAAAACATTCTAAGTTGAAATATTCAATGATAAATGTTCACTAAATTGCTATCATTATGTAAAAGATATTACCCTTAATAGTCTGATGGTATACAATAAAGAGTTCAGAAATATCCTGCAATTAGGAGCTTAATTTCAGACTCTCTTTACTCTACAAGGTTTTTCTTCAAACTTAGTTTTGAATGGAATAGTTTCTTCATAAATTGCTATTAAAAAAAAACCCCAAAAAACAAACAAACAAAAAAACCCCACCACTTCTTTAATGTCCAGAATCTGAAGATCATATTTCAGAGCAAATAGTTTTATTTTCCATTCAGTTAAGCAGAAGGTAACATGATGGAATAACATCATTTTGAGATGTGATCTTTTGTAGTTGTCACAAGCCAGTGTAAAGGTAATAGAATACCAGTTAGCAAGCAATTATGCTGTTACTACCCAGATTCATGTTTTGGGTTACTAAGTACCCTGGACCTAATTTCTTAAACCTAAATCCAAGTACTGAATTATATTAGATGTCCATACACCAAAGAAAATTATAGAAAATTTTTATACACATAAGACGTACAGAGCCACTATATTGCCACGGCCTGATGGATATATCTTAAATGGGCAAAAGAAGTACTAATAGTCATGACTAATATATTAACATTAACAAGCCTTGCTCTTCTTATAGAAACAAGATGACGTGAATCTGACCCATTAATGATTTCAAATGCTGTCTGTTAAAAGATTCTGTGGGCTTCATTCCTCACTTGGGAAAGCAATAACTCAGGAACAGCTTTATTAAAATGGAGAGAAGAATCAAGCTGAGAAGAAGCAGGCCCCTCGTCAGCATTGCGACCTGTATTTATTATGTCAACTTTAATCTTTTTGTTCCATGCAGTTCAGGGGATACCTTCACCACAGTGGGTATTTTCTTTTGAATGTAATAACAGCCATTTTATCTTACTCAGTCTAATAAGCACTAACCAAAACCATTTGCTAGATTACAGGTGTAAACTGGAAGTTAAAATATTAAAGCTTATAATAAAATGCAAAGGAAAAAAAAAATGTATGGCTTATGGGAAACCAAACCAAACTGATTGTCACTCTGCTACTAAAGATGAGCGATGGTCTAATCTTCACCTCTTTTCCAAGACCATTGGGTCATTTTGAAAATGGTCTTCACTACTGTAACTATGACCACAAGTTTAAAAACTTAATCAAGATCAATATAAAAGCATTACAGGTCACCTTCCTTGCTCCTAGGACACATTTTTCTTTGTTTTCAGTGTTACTGATTTAAGAGGTGCTTTTTCTCACATATCTATTTATTTCAATTTCACTCTCCAACAAAAAACTGTCTGGAGCCAAGCAGCTATGGAATTTTTTAAACATAATTAAAAATCAAAGGTAAATCATAGCATCATCTGTTTTCTATGTCATAGCATGTATCTTACATTTTTTAAATTTTATTTCCCTGTCAAGTTCAGATTATATGTTGCAGCTAATTCCTCAGTGCAAATCAGCATCAGTCTAGAGGCTGGATTCCCATCCCAGTCTTTGATATTTGTACAAGAAATAAAAAGTAACTTGGCATTAAAAGTGAACATCAAAACAACATCAAAAGTGTTCCAAAAAAGGATATCCAATCTTGAAATGAGTCTATAAGAAAGTTATCCACCATACTAGGAAGAATTGCAGCAAATGCTGGAATGCCTCTGTCCAGAGACTGATGATTTCATCCTGGAATCATTAACAGTTGTGGGTGGGGAGGTGGATGCTTTGGTAGAAAAAGTCAACACTTAAAATCTACACAGAAACTCTGATGTGTATTTCAGAGGGAAATGCCTTCTGTCACACCCCTTCGAAACATACACTACCTGATGAAGTCCTGGTTTACAGTAATTTCAGAAGTACTCGCTTTTGCAATGAAACTTTAGAATTTTCTAAAAGCAAATTCTGTGCAAAAGTTATTATTCTGGAAACAAAATGCCAGTCCATGCATTATAATGAACAGACAACAGATTTAAATATCTATGTCTAGACCAGTACAAGAAAAATCTATAGTCTGAAAAAGTTAATTACATGCTAATAAATTTTACACACTTCTTAGATTTCTTTGGGCACAACAGTGTTTTAGTTTGGAACTAGGTTATCAAGCATCTGATCAACTTGAGCTAAATTGGATTTTTCCTACAGTTCAAATGCAGTTTTCATTTGTTTCCTAAAAATTTTGATTTACCTTTGCCTTGAAGGTAAATAAACCAGTTTCACTTTTTTGTTTGCCACGACATCCAGCTGGAACAGCCTAAAGAACAGCCTGCAAAAGTCTTCCTTGATGATTTCTTTCTAAAATCTAATTTAACTTATTTTAATGGAAGTTATACAGAAACCGTATCTTACAGCTCTAACACTAGTAAATCTTTCAGAAATGCAAAATGTGCTATGATTTCATACTTCATTATTCTCCCTTGGATTTGCTTGCAGTGCATCGCTGAAACACAGTCATCTATTTTTCATTATTAATCAGCCAATAACTTACGGTGGCATGTTAGTTAATTCAAAGAAAGGCACAAAAAGCTTGCATGATTTTAGATTCATGAATTCAAGTCCAAATTCATCATCTAGAGCCGGATAAAATAATTTCTCCAGTCACCAGGCATTTCTCAAACTTGGATAAACAGAAGAGGGAGCTGGAGAGGTTTTACAAAATCGAAGTCACTTTCAGCGACTTCAGCATCCTGAATAAACACGCTACTAAGGAAAAAGATGAAGAGAACAGCTTCCACTTATTAAATGACTTCATGTAAGAAAAATAATGTGTGAGTGATACAGCTTGTAAACAAATCACCCCAAAAAAAGTCAAAAGAAGATGGGGAAGAGGTAAGGAGACATTTTAATTCACACTGTCTCAGCTTCAAATAGCTTATCCTGTTCCACTGTGCAGACTGTGCTACACTAGCCTATTATATGGCTATGATTTAGAATATATCCTAAGTAATATTGCATAGTTACTCTGCAAGACCAATTTCTAAGGAACTGGACTAGGTAGGTTGCTCAGTAATGAGTCCCAGCCCACCTGGACTGCTCATTAATCAAAGCTACCTTTCATCACATGACAGTTAGGAGACAGTTACAGTAAACAACATAAACAGCCTTACTGTCAAAAACTCTTAAGTATAAGAAATGCACTGGCAAATACAGTACATTAATTACAAATATACGTGATTAAATTAAAAAAACACCCCATATTAACAAGCATTGAACTACATACATCCTTTCTTGTTTAGAGCTTAAATGATTTTGGCTGCCACACATCTTTACCCATCTGTCTTTGCCTCATTTCATAATTTTCCAACTGGAATTAAAGTTAGAAGCTTTATGTCCTTCCCTGTCATTGTTTTTCCTAAGAGACAGTAACTTCAAAGACACTCACTTCTATTAGCAATAGAATTTACTAACGATTAGACCACTAATCTGATGTCCCCCATCTTGACTGTCAAAGCATGAACCTCCATGGTGCCAGACGTCCCTGCCCCACATAAAGGTTGCAGTCCCAATCTTGATAAGTAAAGATTCTGAATGCTATAATTTTATTTCACGTTAATTATTTTTGTACAAGCTTTCATTATTTTGGGTGAGGTATTTCTGGCACTCCTCTATTTAGCTCCTCTTGTAGTCAGAACCATTCACCATGTCCTGACCGTAGTATCTATGATTTCATGTCACAAACATACATTGGTATTACTTTGGCCTTTGTTTTCCTGTGAGAAGATCAGCTACTACACAACAAGCTACAAGTAGCCAGAACACTTCTGCATAGAACCACAGGAAAGATAAATAGATAGCTCTTAGGGCAGCTTCTAAACTACTTATCTACTGATAATTCTTAGATTATTTTTGGGATCTTTAAGGTCTATAATACTTTACAGATTTGGATGAAAGCAGATCTTTACCAAAGAAAAATATAAACTCCTTCTTTGGTAATTTGCCTTTATGGAAACAACCAAAACCATGAAGAAATATGAAAGGAGAAATAACTTCAAAAAAAGTAAAATGAAGGATAAAAGTAAGAACTTGATTACTGTGTGAACCTCATACATATTCTTCTAATTACATTCTCTGAAACGACAGCAACTATTTTTAAAGGAATTTACTAGCAACAAGATATGCAATACTGAATAGTATGACAGAGCTTAGTTCACCATGTTACTTCTCAGTTTTAACAGTTAGATAGGTTTATCTCAGTTTTAACAGTCAGATAGGTTTAATAGCTAGATAAGGTAAGGTTATCTCAGTGAGCTGCAGTGACAGCATAACATTTTCCACACAGTATCAGTAACAAAGACTGGACATGCCACTACAAAAATGAACTCCTCACATTGCAAATATTTTCATATTTATTTAAATAGCACTAACAATGCACCATATTCAAACTTGACTGATGCTGCTCCAAACTGATTAGGATAACTTTTGGGAACAGTTAATATTCAGACTACTTTTTCTACTCACTTAAGAGATGCTATCTAAAAAAGCTGAGGAAAAAAACCGAAACAAAACATTTAAGTTGTTTTAAAGGAGTTTTTTACTTTAAACAGGAGCAAAACTTATTTTCATATGAGTTTTATAAAAGATCATGAATCCTCAATGATGACGGGAGAATTAATGTTCTAGATCTTTACTTGTTCCTCCTTAAAAAGGTGGTATAGAAGTACTACATTTCAATACTCCTAATTTTTATATTAGCTATGCAAGAATTCAATCTCATGCAGAACTACTTTCAAAGTCAAAAAGCTCATTTATTTTTAAAGTTTGCCTTGCATTCAGACTATTCAGACACTCCTTTTCAATAAAATTTCATGTGTTTTATTCTTTGCATAGTTGAACATTTGCCCTTTCTATTTTGCTTTTCTTCATAACACTTACAGTCATAACAAGCATATTGCCACTAGGCACTATGACACGACATGTGCCATCCAATAAAGAATGCTTGGAAATATTTAGAAACTCAGGATTTGCAAACAAAAGTAAATAAAGCTTAGTCAAAGCCAAGGATTTACAAATTATGACCTTAAATGTTTCAAAGTCCTTCTGAGTTTTTAATTTTCTTATTCCAAATTAAACTTATTTTTATTTTCTGGAAATCCTCAGTGAAATAATTGACAAAACCTGCACACATCCTGTATGCCACTGAACATCATACTCTCTGCGGAGCCTGGGATTAGGGATTAGGAAAGAACATTTACTAAAAACTTGGAAATATTACTTTTAGAATACCTTCTTTGAAAGAGACCAGTCCAGACCATGTTAGTGGAAAGACTTGAGTGCTGAAAGGGAAGAAAATTCATGACAGGACCTATTGTCACTGCCATTACCTACTTCAGGACTGGACAGGGTTAGACTTTCATGAAGAGTGGAACATAAAATGTGTAATGCAATCTGAGACACCTTCTGGGATACTCTGAAAAAAGTGCATCTGCCCTGTATGGGAATTCAGATTTCTTCCACAGATTTCTTCGGAGGAGACAAAGAAAATGGAAAAGCTTAATGACTAGAGATAAACTGACAGATCCCAAAGACACATAAATTGAGTGTACTGAAAAGAAATCTTTTCAATGACGATTCATGTTGACTTTATGATCATAGATCGTGGGACACTATTTCATTTTCTGCATCTGTAGAGAAAGTTTATGCAGTAGAGTCATAACTCACGGGATGATTACTACGTCTTTTAATCTCATTCATCTGAGATAGTCTATTTTTTTTTTTTAACCTTTACAACATTAAGCTTAAAAATATTTTTAAAAGGCAAGGACTTGTGTTTACCTGAAACTCACAGAGGAAAACATAAAAGATACCAAATATAAATGACTGTCTGAATTGTGAGTTTCCTCATTTTTATTTAGGTAAAAGCAATCAAAATATTCTTCAACATGGCTATCACTGCTCTCATGTTAATGACACCTTGACAAGTCAGGAGGAAAATTAAAAACATTGATTTCTGAAGGACTTTTTTGAATCTGCAGCCAAATAGCAGTGGAATAAATTAGCTTCTAATATTTTATTGAAAGGTGAAATAGTTTCCTATTTTTCCTCAATAGCTTATGACTCATCCCATCTAAGTGTATAATATCACAACAGATTAATGAACAGCTACTTCTCAATTCGTTGTTTTAATCTGGTTTTATTCCCCCCAAAAATGCTTAGATGATGCAGTTCACTAAGTGCAGAAAAATAATTTTATGAAATATAAAGCATGCTTAAAGCAGAAGTTCCCCATTTAGATCACCTTTAACTTGGTTAAAATGCAATTCTTTAACTGAAAATTAGGCATCCTGAAAAGAAACTGGAATCACTGCAGATCAGTGAATTTGTTTTGTTTGGTCTCAACATCAATCATATTTTCAAGTTGCAAGCTCAAAAGATAAGGGGACAAATGTTTCAATTATAACTGCTACAAACCAAACTAAGTCACAACAGGAATAAATTTCACATTGAAAATATATTTAGAGCTAAGATATTCTAGACTTGAAAAAAGCAAAATGCAATAGCTATACAAAAATTCTACTTTACAAGCCTTTAGAAGTAGTAAGTGTCTTTTAAAATTAAATATTACTCTGAAAGACAAAACAGTAAAATAAAAATAGATATGTAGATAGATACTGGATTTTTTACAGGTGATTTAACAGATTTTTTTAGCTTTGTTAAAATTACATTTTCAGAAATTTTTGTCAGTTTAAAACATTTTACTGCAATATTATAAAAAGTCATATGCACTTAATTATTAGAGAATGAAAAACACTTGGAAAATATCCTTACATCTTAAGATCCTTGACTGATTTTTAAGCTATAATTTTTTCCTGTATGAAAAAAAGGAAACAACAAACGTGTCTTCTTGCATCAACAAAATCCTCCAAAACATTCCAAAATGTCTGCTTTTCTCTCTCTCAGATATAATGATGACAAAAGGGAGACTTAAACATAACTTATTCCATGCACAGCCAGCAAAACATTACAAAGAAACTTTCCAATAAGGAAGTATTTAGAAAATCACCTGTTCAAAATAGAGACAGAGCTGCCAAAGTGATATGCAAATTCCGCTCCCTGCTCACTAGAGTGCATTCTTTTTTTTTTATAATGTTGGAAAAAGAAGCTAGGAGATTAAGATCTTTATCTCTATGGCAAAATGGACACCTTCAATACATTAAACAAAACAGTTTACTATTAGTGATCATGAAAAAACCCTCCCTTCTTCCAAAATCTATTCCAAAACCTTCCAACACTGTCTCACACATTTGCCATTTTCATTCTGGACCTCATGCTACAGTTTTGGGTTCATGGAGACATGGTTTTGTTTAATTCATTTTCTATTAGGCTTCCCAGTACAATGTTTTGACTGTGTATGATTATATAGCTCTCTGAGAGTACAGAAAATTACTAGTAATTTAGGAAGAAATTCTACAACGAAGGCTGAAAGAATGTACTCTTCAATTTGAAAAGATATTCACATAACCTGTTTCTTTGTGCTGGTTGTAAGCACTATGTAAACCCACCATACCCCAATGCATCATTCAAATAAACATAATTTTATATCTTTGTCGCTTCTTTTCCAGTGAATTTAAATCAGCTTGCAGAAATCTTTCTACTGCCACTGAATACATAACCCCACCATTCATTTAATTATAAATACAGCAGCAGGAAAGAAAACTGAAGAATATGTTAGTACTGCAACAAAACACTGTGTGTGAAACAGAAAAAAATAGAAATAAATTTGTTAAACTGAAACATTGTTTTAGTCTTAATTCACTGATTTTTTTTTTCCAAAACGGGGTATGGGGGGGTGGGGTGATCCTTCTTGGGTGTATTTCAAGATTTTTTTTTTTTTTCTTATAGAAACAGATCATTCACAAATTAAACAGAACTAAACCAATGATCAGTGACCAGTGATATCCAGGGCGTACTAGAATTACAACCAGTTGTTATATGCTAGCTTCCACTTTGATTGGTATACCACTTTCTACTCCAGTATTACTTATATCTGGCATTTAATTTCTTTCTCAGCTACTGTATAACCCAAATTCTCACTACTTTGGACTGAAATCCACTTTTTACTACCCCTTTTTTTAGCCAGAATATAGCTACTTTTAATGGAGTAGACAAAACTCAATGCCACAATTTTTCTACGGTCTACCGTTTGTCAGCCCTGTTGATATGATACACAGAGGATGTTAGGGGCCAGGTCACAAGTGGATTAAGACATCAAGGGACTTATTTTGTCCACCTGCACTTCCCTGCTTCTTCTAAATATTTTCAAGAGTCACTGGTAGACTAAAAATATAACTGCTAAATGGTTCAACCCAGATATGGTCTGACCTTTCACTGTCTGTTCATCATTCTTCAAAAAGCACAAGAGCAATGAAAAAGCAAAACCCAACCTAAGTGCAGGACACGATGGAAAATGTGGGTCACAATGTGACGCTAATAGATGTCTCTGAAGAGTTGAAGTAAGAGGCTGCAGGCAGAACCACACATCCTGTAGCATAACATGACTTAGCTCTTGCCATTCAAGGATGCTGTAGAAAAAAATGTAAACAGGTAGAGTTTGGACGCTTGATGTAAGTGATCAATTCCAACTAATTCTATCTTTCACACATACCATCTTTCTGGACTTGTAGGCTGCAGGGCAGGTACAAATCACAGCATGTCTCCAAAATGTCTCCAGAGATCTCATTACAAAGTAAGAAGGCTCCCTTCACACCATACACCTAGCTTTACTTCCTGTGGAAACCAAAGCTTGTTGGTAGATGGAAAGCACTCTTCCTTGGCTGTATGCAGTCACAATATTTGTTCCTTAAATTGTAGAAATAGCCTCCATGTTTCAGTACAGTATTATGTTGCCTTACACCTTAATTAAGCAAAAAAAAGCACCTCATCTCTTACTTTATCATTACTCATCTAGAACTTACTTTCTTAGTATGTATGTTTTCAGTTCATACATCATTCTGTTTTCAACAATATTTATGTTATTTCTACTACCTCTCTCCAAATGTAAACAGGAAGAAGCCCTACTGTGATTTCAGATCTTTTTTTCCCAGCATGATACACAAAGATATTTGACAGGATTATTGTTCTGCATATTAGGATTCTTTAAAATCAAAATAAAGGGAAAGATTATGCTAGATCAGTGAAAATATGAAAATTAACAAGAGCCTTCATTCACAGTCCCCATGTTGTCCCAATAACAGAGTTCATATCAGAATAATCTTATCTCTGCTCCACAGGAAAGGGAGAATGAGTACGTTTACAGACCACCATGAAAGAGGGAGCAGTGCATGAAATCCATGAGTTGAAGGTAATTAATGGATCAATTAAAAGCAAAAAGGGCCACACATGCACCAGATATACATTAGGAAGATTAACCTCAGAGTCTGGGGGGTATTCTTTGTTGTTTTTCAAGATCTAGATTAAAATACTGATGTAGTACAGAATATCATGTGTATAGAAACCTCAGTAAATCTGACATGGATAACATTACTCAAGTACTATGAAGAAAAAGTTAAAACAACACTTACTCTCTGAGTGAGCAGTATTTCCAAAGGAGACTCCCAGCTCTCTCCATTCACTTTGAATACAGTCCACCCAAATCTTCTTTTATGCTAGAAGACACAAGGGAAGTAAATAAGCAGGGCTGCCCCAAGTGACTGTTATCTTCCTTAGCCTCATTCCTCTCACCCCCATATACACTCTTTGTATATTCTTGGGTGCATGCAAGTCTGCTTTGTATTTCAAGTACGCTTCCTAGGTGGTTTCAACATTCAGTTCTTTTTCTGTGGCATGACTACACAAACATTAGGCATTACTTATAATTTTGGTGACCTGGGCTTCATTTTCTACCCTGACATTCTGAGGTTAAATATGTCAATTAGAACAGCTTCCAAATGCCTTCAAAGGGGACAGTATTTGGTTGCCTAGTAGTGACAGTAAGTGATGTGGCTTTTATGTTGTCAGTAGACTTATGCTTGGTCACACTAAAATTGTAATAATAGATCTATAGTGATTTCTGTGATCTACCCAGCTAATGATTACTGGTTGATATTAGGAAACTCATTTAAGTCAGACAGCAAAATTTTCTTCTTTATTTGTTTCTTTTGATTTGTTTTTGTTTTAAGTGTGGTTTCAGATGAATTTCAAAAGTGGGTCAGAAATTGTGATTACCAACTTCCACAGCCCTGTACTCATGCAGCAGGCTTCTCAAAGGCAGGTATTATAGGGGAACCCTTTCTTTTTTTTTTTTTCCTCTTACCACTCCTGAAGTATTCAGAAATGAATTTACAAAGCTACACACCACCTGGTGCAGCACACTGACTATCCTTAAGCATATTCTATGACTCATTTGCAAGCACAGATTTACCACATGCCTTCTCATTATTTCCTACCTACACTCCATTTCCTTGGTGGCACCATTTGTGTGAAGAGCACATAGCTGTTACCAGCTCTGTGTCTACCTGGGTGCAAGGAAAGGCTGCTGCTGAGAAGGAAAACCCTGCTTATGCTTTTTGTTCCCATTCCTCCTTTATTTGTTTCTCCCCTTCAATTTCATTTAGGTTTCTCAGTCATGACCTTATTTGCTGACATGACAGCAAGTCTTTCCCATTTTTTTTTTTTTGGTAGGTTAGTTTTCAGTTGTACCAGCCAATTGATCCAAATTAACCTTTTTCTGCACAATCACTTAACCCAATGTGAAGCAGCGGTGGAAATAAGCAACATGGAGAGAGCTGCAACCCACAGTTACACTGGAACAACTATAATGTGAAATGGATTTGTTAAGATGCACTCACCACCACACAAACACTAACACTGATGCACTTTGTCATGGACAAGAGAGAGCAGAACAACTCCCTTTGGCAGTGGCTTGGTTTTAGACTAAATTATGCCAGTCGTGGGCTATGTATCAGAATTGTCAGTGCATGTCAGAGGGCGTGCAGTTGTCTTTCCATACAGTGATAGCTCAGAAAAACAGAACCCAAGATAGCTCCAGGGACTCATGATGAAGATAATCAGGCTGGATGACCCAGGTAAAGCATTCTAGGGAATAGATGGGTCTGGTTGGCTGGTGTTAAAGTACGCTAAAACAGGAAGTGTCCAGTTTGCTTGGTATTGGTAAGATCTCTGATGTAGTAACATAGCTAATGATATGAAACTACAATCTAAAAACTATTTGTTTCATTGCTTTGGTTTCCATTTTGAAAGAAAAGCTGTTAAGTATAGTTAGATTACCCTGAAAAAATCAAACTCTTTGAAGCACCAAATACTCTGAATTCCCACAATGGCATGATTTAAAAAAAAAAAAAAATCTGCCTCAGCTTACAGGGTTTGGTATTTTCTATATGTTAAATCTATTTCAAAGATTCTGAGGAATCCAAGCAGCAAAACTGAGCAAGTCTTAGGTGGTTAATTATCTGTCAACTGATTCGGTTTCTCTTTCCTGTTTTTATAATGTCATAAAAATTAGGAACACTAAGATTCAGAACACATAAATGGGCATTTGGGTATTTCCCAACATACTCATCCCACACTGTGAAAATGTGTACAAAACTCTAGTGCTCATAAAGGGCCATGTCCAACATCCTTTACACAGATGAAGTTACCACTTAAACCCAGTCAGACGTTTTTGCTTGAATAAAGGCTGGAGAACAGAATCCACACAAACAGAAAAAATAAAACAAACCCATGAAGAATTTAAGTTCTGAGCATTTACATTAGACTGCTAATAGACTTTCAAAACCAAAAATAAGCCTGCAGTACTTTCATTACTGTAAGAAGCATGTTATCATCCATTTGGAGACAGAGAAACAGTCTTGAAAGGAATTTATTTCTTAAGCATTTATCAGCATGAAATTACAGTTATCAGTCAAATTTGATTATGACCAGATCTTATTTGGTGCTTTTATCTCAATTATTTTTAACACAACCTCTGTGTTTTCCTCTATTCCTCTGTAAGTTGTTCATCACACTCACACATTTTGGTTCTCTGAAGAGCCCTTTAAGATTTTACTGTAGCACATAAATGCTCATTTTCCTATAAAGAGGGACCTTTCAAGAAGACTTAGAAAAATAGCCAGCACCTCCAATAGGTCTGAAAACACGAGTGAAAATGCAGCTGAGTTAAATACAAACTTGGGATGTGGGGGAGAAGGGTGAAAAGCTGGAGGCCTATATGGGGACATCCAAGTGCTGGGGCTGGAGGTGTGCCCCAGCTGCCTCCCCACCCTCCACACCTCCTCCCACTGCAAGTCCCCCCTCCACCCTGCCCCCCAGGATCCTTTCCAGCTCTGGAAAGCCCACCTGAACAGCAGCACAATCTAGAATATTTAAAAATTAAACGCAGGCCAACCAGGGGAGCCCAGCTAGGAAGGTTTACACCCAGGACCGCTCACCGTGCCTTGGCAGCACTGGGCTGGGCCTCCTCCCTGAAAACTCCATTATTTCCCAATTACCAGAAAATATTTTTAGATGCTAGGGCGCTCTTTTTGCACAGTTGCATACGTGGACACTTACTTAGAGGTTCTCCCCCACCTCCATGCCCCATGCCTGCCCCTCGCCCGGCTGCACGCAGACCCCAGCCAGCTGGGCCCCTTTGCGGGCGGGCGCGGGGGAGTTCCCTCAGGGGAGAGGCATTCTGCTCCTCAGCCGCTCGCTGAGGGAGCGTAGGAGACCCACACGATTACAACAATCATCATCTTCACCTTCTTTCCACTTGTCTGCTTAGCTTACGCAGCCCTTTAGTCTGAGGCCATGCCTCAGGCATGTTTATGTACCTACCTGGCCGACCTTGAGACTACGGAAGCTGGGAGAAGGTATGTGGAGAAAGCCAGGCACAGGAGCCTGCCATGCTGTGTGGGGGTCAGGGCCACGCAGGTGTCTGGCACTGAGATCAGTTATTTCCAAACAAGCAGCACAGCAGCAGACTCCTGTCAGTCGTTGTGTATACACATTATTGTAGGTATTGAGTAAACTCTAGAAAATTTTGAAGACCATAAAATCCAATGTATATCTCTGGGAGGATCATTTAATGCAGGAGGGGTTTAGCTGGGGTTGTTCAAGTCACAACTCTTTCTAAAAACCTGAAGTACGTTACATGTTTTAATCCAAACCAAATTATCACACCACCCTGTGATATCACACCACCATTTTATCTGCTGTAAAATATAGCTCAGTACTGTGAATTTCAGTAGAACTGAAAGTTTATTTCAATATCAAAAGAACACATAGAATCTGCCTATGGTTTCTCCTCAGGTACTAAGGATAACATGAAATATTCTCAGGCGTGACCATGCAAACTGTCCTTTACAAATCTCCTATTTTAACAAAAAGTGAGGAAATAACTCTGCATAGACATCTATAGGTCCCTGACTGCCCTCTAAAATTTACTCCAGTCAACAGAAGATAAGCAGATGACTATAAAACTGTCTCAGTGGCAATGTACCTACAGTTCGCCTGATCAATATTTGCCCTGTAGTCTGGTCAGAGTAAAAATCCAACAGCTTGATGGACTTTGAGGTGATGCGTAACCATTTGCAAGAAAACAAGCAGTCAATATTAAAATCTCATGTCAAAAGACTACGCCCTAACCATTTTATAAAAGACCCATCAGAGCATACAATTTCTCGACTAATCTAAAAAACTCCTAACAATATCTGTGGATACCCAGTCTTGCTGACTGAGCAGTTGGGCTAGCAATGATTCATTAAGTTCTCAGGGCACCACTGAGATAAAGCAGCCTCTCCCACCCCACTTGGCTTCATTTGTAACCTCAGATGGAGCGCCTGTGGTAATACATAGCTTTCAGAGTGTTACTGCTTTGCTTCAGTGTGCTCCAACCACTACCACCCAAGGGTATGGATCCCATTTGGCAAGGAAACCATTTCCACTTTTCGATGTGTTACAGCAGCAAGTGATAAAAGTAATGGGAAACTATGGAAGATACCATGCATAATGGGATAGTGCCATAGTGAAGCAAAGAAAACTCAGGCTGCAGATTCTCCTTATGCAGAAGCTGGTTCTCCTGAAAATATTTGCTTTGTGTTTCATTGTTTCTGCTTTTCTCCTCTAGATGTAAGTTAACTATAATTCTTATTTGAAATGCTTGCAGTGAGCTGGGCTCTAATTATTTGCTGTTACTGAGATATGGTATATTTGCCACAAGCAACATGGATACTAAGAAGAATATAAAAAGAATTCTTAAAATTCTCCAGCACTACCTTCTTCCTCCTCCTGTTCCATTTGTCAGGAGGTGTGGTAGCTTTTAAATATACTCCAGAAAACACATAACTAATTGATTTTATGTTGAACAAAACAGGATTAAATGATTTTCTGTAAGCCGTGTTTGCTTGCCAATTTCTTCAAGGTTGTTTTGCTTTATTAGTATGGGGTTTGTTTGTTTGTTTTGTTTTTTTAACAGAACATAATCCAAATTTTAAAATAACAGCTGGGTGGACAGGAACACAATTACTTGATTAAAGGAAGGCAGAATATTAGTAACATCACTATGATGTGGTGGGGTGGATCCTACGACTGGAGTATGGCAATAGAAGGATAGAAGCTCTTTAGGAAAGACAGGCAGAGGAGGAGAGGAAGGAGTGTTGCCCTCTACATCAATGATCAGCTGGTGTCCACTGAGTTTGGCCCGGGAATGGGTGAGGAGCTGACTGAGAGCTTATAGGCCAGTTGAAGAGAATGCAGAAGGTGATATCATAGTCGGGGTCTGCTACAGGCCACCTGAGCAGGAAGACACAGTGGATGAGGCCCTCTATAGACAAACAGGAGCATCTTCCTGTTCATAAGCTCTGGTCCTCATGGGGGATTTCAATCACCCTGATATCTGTTACACAGAAAGCACAGCAGGGCACCAGCAATCCAGGAGGTTCCTGGAATGCACTGATGATAACTTCCTTCTCCAAGTAGTGGAGGAACCACCAAGAAAAGGTGTTTGATAAACTAGATTTAGTATTATGCTTAACACAGTAATATGTGACAATGTAGAACTAAAAACAGTCATTATAATCAATCACAATACACCACAAGAATTTATAAACTTAAACCATTTCTTTACAGCCGCCTTCTGTCCTGGCAAAAAGTGAATTTTCAAAACCATATTACAAAAACTTGTAACATGAGCAAGTATTTGGGAGACTGATAGTCCTGATGATGAATTATTTCCTTACCTTGTTTAAAAAAATAATTATATCCATTAGCAACCCTGTTTGAACTCCAGGAGTTCTAGAATATCTTGGGTATTGTCTATTAATTGTCTATATTGAAAGGATTTAAGGTTTTAAAAAATAAATTTTCATCCAGACTGAGCAGATCCTGAACTCAGCTTGTAATCTGGAGTCAGCTCTGGTGGCCATTACTTCTCTCATTGTATGTTAAACTGCTCAACACATCATGGTTTCATTCTCCCCATCCTCTCCCCTCTCCAGACACTCCACCCTCCCCAGCCCTGAGAAAAAGCATTGCTTTCTTTTGGAAACTTGAGGACTGACTGATCTTGCCAAGCTGGAGTGGTCCCTCCGGTGGCTGGCAGCTCTAAGCCATGCTGTAATTACTGGTTCTGGCTGAGCTCCGCTCCCTGCAGCTGGGACACTTGCTGCATACACAGAACTAACTCAGTCACAGATGTCAAGAGGGCTTTCAGCTGAAGAAATAGTGAAGAGTTACAGGAAGAAGTGGAAAAACACATGAGATAAGATGCCATACCTCCTCTAGTGAGCAATTTAAAGTATCTGTCCATTCCCAAATCTAGTTTCTTATGCAAAGATACAATGACTGTCACCAGAAATCACCACGCTGGCACCACAACAAAGCTCCCATGACATGAAACTTCCCCATGAATTACTACCGAGGTAATCATGGCACTGTAAAAGGTCACAGGCCTAAGGCTGAATGGGGCATTTCAGAGGAGTCTAGTGTATGGGTCGGATTTCTGCTATTCCAACACAGCCTTCCAAGTTTATTCAATAACAAGGACAACTCTTTTCAACTGCCTAAGTCAACTGTCATTTAACATTAAAAAAAAAAAAAGCATATTAGAAGTCTTTTGTTTATTATAATTGACTTAAAGTTTTATCTTTGTGTAAGTCAGTAGGAATGCAAGATTATTTTCTGTTGTCTGTATCCTCCGGTGCTAAGTAGTTTGGACTGAACACCAATGAGCTGGCACAATGGGATTTGTATTTGCAACGATGGTCACATTTGTCTCTACAAATAAATGAAGCATTGAGAGAAGATTATGGGAATGAAGAAAAAAATAATTGAAACAAGGCCTCAGGGAACTTTAAACAGCAAGAGATTATTATCAAACATTTTAAAAGAAACTGATGAAAGCTTGGGAACAAATTATTTCCTTGTTATGTCCTTTTATACATAGAAATGATACACTCTGTTTCTTTATTCCTGCCTAACCATTGCTTTTGGATCCACGGACTATGCTTACATAATGTGTTATTATACAAACACGCCTCAAGTAGCTTATAAAATGGGATGTACATTCCCATGTAGATTCCTGAAAGTAAAGTACTGATAATGTAAGTTATTTTCTACACAGTTCTAATTTCTACCAAGCTGCCAGTAGTTCCACTATGTATCTCATGTCTATGAATCTTTCCTATACATACAGCTAATCATGTGCAAAATTGGTATTCTTGTTCACCCTGCACTCTGGATTACATGGCATGACCTGCACATATTGTTGCACTGAGGAAGTAAATCTCCAGCTTTCTCTAGCACAATTATGTCCATACCTCTCAAATCAATTTTCATGCTAGCCAGTCCTTAACTGCTCTAAACATAAACCATTGTGAATGTAACGTTAGAGAATGACTAAGAACTAAGAAACACATGAATAAAAATCAGTCTATCCATCTATCCACCATTAAATATCCATTGGCCCATCAAATATATTACACTGTATATATGAAGATAAAATTTGCAAAGTTAACGTTTTATAAAATCAGAAAAATATCAAAAACTCACAGTTAAAGATACTATAATCTGCTCCACACACATTACTTCTACTCTAAAAATATATTTATGTGCATTTTAGAAGAGATGAATAGATTTAAAACAAAGAAGTGCCCTCATTTTCATTGCAGATCATGTATTTCTGTTGGCTGCTTTTTAAGTATCACTTTTTTTTTTTTTTAGTAAAAAAGGAAGTTATGCACATCCATCTCCCTTTTTGGTGAAATACTGTTTAGGATTGTCTGAAATCTGTGTCCTAGATCTTTGGAAATGTATCTGTAAAAGCAATAATTTTTAATGATTTGCTGACATGATATGAAAAAGTTCAGCTTTCTAATTAGAAGTTGTCCAATTTCAACATTGACATAACTGCATGCTCAAGACAGGACAGATTAATATGACAAACAGCCAGGCAGAGTGTATATTCAATGGGAAAAGCTAGTGAAAATTTTAAAAGTTTGAAGTAGTGAGGAAAGAAGAATTGTTAGGGTTCATACAAAGATTCGTAGCTCTATTTACATGTGAAGCTACATACTCTAGTTTGTCATAACTAAACCGTCAGCATACATTTTTGGGGGTTTTATGGAGAATATATAATGGCACTGGAACATTTCCCAGAAAATTTTTAGGACCTGACACTAGAAACATTAAAAAAGAATCTGAGGACTTTGTTGACCAATCATAAAATGCTTTGGGAATTATGTTTCTGCAAGACAATAAACCAGTGGTATAGTTAAGGGCTGACTGAAGCCCAAGTTCAGGCTTAGAAAGAAATGTTGAAAACTTTTGACTACTTTCATGAATATAGACAAGCTAAAATTGGTCAGTAATGAAATAGGCTGCAAATCATTTGAAGCAATATATTAAAATTTGGTGTGCAAAACACCACCTACACATCAATAGAGGATTCCAAAATCTCAGGAGCATTTGTCAAATATTAAATACTTCCCCAGTAAACAACTTCATGTAGTGGACACATTTTCAAGAGCACCTCTAAACACTGGAAGGAAGGATAAGTAGAATATTTGAAATAACTATAAAAATAATAATACACTATTTACTGCTAAAACATAAGATGATATAGGATCGCAAACATTCCAGAAGACAAGATGACCTTGATGGATTCAACAAACATACCAATGGGCTATGATATTGTATGGAAAAATATGAAGAACTGAATTTAGGTAGAAATAATCTGCTACATAAAGGCTCAGGAAAAACTGGTTAAGCAGAACTGAATAAAATGTGGGTTTACAGCAAACCACAGACTAAATAAGAATCAGCATAATTGTATTATTTATTTTTTTTTAAATAGGGTAGTATCTTACTAGATCAGTAAGATTTTATCCAAGTCACCTGAAGCAATCTTTTTAGTTTGTTCAGCACTCTTAACATCCTGCAAAAAGATAAGTTAATCAACTGGAAAGAATCTTAGAGGAGACAATAAGAATGACCAGCAGTGTAGAAAATAATTGGTTCATCTTGGAGAAGTACTGAAATAGTAGCTCTGTTAATGCAGAGAAGCAAATACTGAAAATCAGACAGTGAGAAAATCTTTACATATGGAAAAGGCAACTGCAAAAACCAAAGATAAAACCCTTATTTTTTTAATTCACACAGGTTTCAGAGAAGTACCAATGTTCATAAATTACAATAAGGAAGATTAAGAATGTACATTAAGGGGAAAAAAATCACCGAATAAATCTTGGCAATATTGCTCACATGTGAAAGCATGGAATCCTCTTTTTTAAAAACAAACAAACACAAAAGCTGATAAAAAAAAAATACTGTTATTTTATGGAAATAAAAAAATGTGCTAGAGTTGGAAATATTGGTCTTAAGCAAAAGAAGGGACCTAGTCACCTTTCCAGTATTGGGTATTTTGGTTGGTTTATTTGCTGTTGGTTTTTGTTGGTGTTTTTTTGTTGTTGTTGTTGTTGTTTTACCAATATTCTATGGTTCTAAGACAATAAAAAACATAAGCAGTTGGAATATACAGTTGTTTGGATGAAGGTGGAGTGACCAATAGAGACCTCCTGCTGTACTCGAAAAAACTTGCAAAATTAGGAGGATAACAGAGAAGCTGAAACAAGTTTTAGGATAATTCCACTTTGTCTAATGCATTTAGTACTAATTTAACTGGTGTACAGCCTTTCCAAATGAGGCAAAAATCAGGCATCTTTCTCATGTTTATCAGGAAGCTTTATAAGCTTCTGCCTTATAAAAGTTTCATTATGTAATAAACCTAGCATAAAATCACTTATGTAATACCGACCCAGGAGGATTACATGGACATATGATTTATATTCATGATATCTAAATATGTTGAAGTGGAGCATTTTAATCGCAAAATCGTAAAAATTGGCCAGAATCCTAAATCACAGAGAAAAAAAAAAAAAAAGAGATTGACATGAAAACCATCAGTATCATCTGGGTACTCTGTAAGACACATTAGTCACTCAACAGTAGCAGCTTGAAATATCTGTGGGATTTTTTGTTTTCTTTTTTTTCTCAGAAATAGGTGAATGCTTCCTTGTTAGAATATATAGAAAAAAACGAAGAAAAAATATATTTTTCAGTCTATTTAAAACATATGCAGGCCATGCTCTCTTGAGGTCTTCATACAAAATGCCAAAATGTCATTTTCTAAATGTGCCTCCCCACATAATTTTCAGGACTAAAAAGAAAGTAAATTAGTCTTTTGGTGCTAATTTCACCTCAAGAAAGTAAAAATTAAAACATGTTATTTAATGTTGGCTGATGTCAGTAGGGTCTGATAAAGGTATGTCCTATTTAACTTCTTTCAGTTCAGGGAACAGCAAAGAATTATTTCAGATTCAAGTCTGGAAATTGCATCCTCTCTGATGCTATGCACTGCATTTGGAAGATATGCTGCATATTTGCTTTCATCATGCAAATCCTACAACAACTCCATGTTCTAGATAAACTGTGGCAATTTACAAATAACTAATACAACTAGGCATGCATGCCCAAAGAAGCAAAAGTGTGCTGAACTCAAATTAGGCAAATAAATACTACCTAGAGTTGTACCTCTTTGTCATGCTGTTTGTAGTGTCCTTTTCAAAGCAAAGCAAACCAAATAAATCTTTCTTTGGCAAACCAAACCTGTAAGATACAGATAACTCGCACAGTAACTTGTTTGCACCTAAAGTCAAGTACAGGCTCTTCAGCTACGTGAGGGTTTTTTTTTTTTCAACATCATTTCAGCACTTTTCTTGTATTTGAATTAGATGACAGTTAGAAAATTTGCCATTTTATTCCACTCTGATTTTATTCACCTTCAGCACACATTCTCTCAAGATGTGAAATCATAAGCTTGGGATGCATTTCACTCAATGTCTTTACGTTCTCCTTTCTGGCTCAGAAACCTGGCTTTCAGGGCTATAAAGACTAGCTGGACGTTTGCCAGAGCAGGAGAAAAAGGGATAGCTGTGCTGCTAGTGCTGTGCCAGAACGTGCTGTTTCACCGCTGTCTGATTTCTAATCTCTGACATGGTGCATGTACTGCCTAATTCCAAACAAAGCTTAAGGACACAAAGAGACAGTAGCTGATTTTGACTGGTTTTAACTGTCATCTCAAGTTGGTACACTCAGCCTTTTCCCCTTGATAATCACAGACAGAGATTAAAATACAAAGTAAAAATAGGCTAGCCAATGTCAGTGTCCCTGAAGCCAGATAGAAGCAGATGATCTTGCACAAGTCATTTGGTTTCTGTGCTTTCTTGCTTGTAGGGTGACCAAAGATATTAACCTTCAGAATTCTGTTGGAGCTTTGCAGCAAAAGCTGTTTGGAGAGCTAAGCTACTTTATACTCTGTGAGGCTGCTGAACACCATTAGAAAGCTTAATGCTTTAATAGTTAATAAGTCTGATTGTTTATCTCTATTAATTAAAAAGACTTGAAAGTGAAACAGTATATAAAATGAGTTCAACAAATACACTCATACTCTCTGTGCTTTATAGATTTCCTCCTCTCTGTACCACGTTAAATTTATGATTAAATACAGATTTTAAAATCTGCATTTCACTGTAAATGACATTTAAACAGTAGATTCTTGTTTGGTCAACAACAGCATGACTCTTGCCGTCCTATTTTTACTTTGTACTCTATTACAGTGTATTAGCATAAGGCTGGAAAATTGTACCTGTAAAATTATTTCCTTGCAACAGTGCTGCAATAGAAACAGAATATTCTATTCCTTTTACACTTACACCTGTTGGAAGCTTTATTATTTGTAAGCTAATTTCTCTTCCTCATATAATATAAGAGATATAAAAATAATGACATTTTTTATCATCTGAGCATTTCCACTCCACCACAGTTATTTGGGGGTGGGTTTACCCTAATCTATTTCACTTTGATCTGATAAGAAAAGGGAAAGTGTAAATGATGTGAAGATGGAAACAAAGAGGTGTTGCAATTTAATTTCTTAAACTACTCCAGATAGATCACCAAGGGCACTGTGTCTAACCTCAGCATGTTAACCTGCATAAAAAAAATGAAAAAAAAATTAGTTTCAGATGGTTGATTTGCTGCCTTTATGCATTTGCTATAAATTCATCAAATTCCTCTTCTAAGTCAAAAGAAACTTTTCATATTGCTAGAAACATGTAATTAAAAAAAAAAAAAAAAGGATGATCTGGGGAAACAATATTTGGATTATGAATGTGACAAGAGTTACAGGCTAAACCTAAAAATCTCAAAAATAAACAACTTCAACTATTTGTTCAAATAATTTTCAATAATCTAAACAGTTTTAAGACTACAGTATTTTGCATAAGATATTCAAATTTCAAATGTGCTCGATAAGAATAAATGGAAAAGTTGCAATCTTAAGTGAATGAACAATTAGCCTTGTGACAGGTACTGCATTTGATAACTGCTGGGTTGAAACTCTGATGGATTTAGACTGCGTAGAACAGAAAAGAAACAATGTTTGAAAAACTCAGTTTAATAATTTTTCTTTGCCTCTTGTTTTTATACATATTAAATGCTACTTTGCACAGCTGGAAAAAGGGGAAAAAATGCAAGAAACTCCTGTATTAAAGATATTTGAGGTAGAGATGCAGAACTCAGGGACACGTTTTTGATTATTTGCCTTTATGTAAAATCTGACAGAGAAATGGAGAAGGGAGAGAGAGAAAGAGACTTAGAAATACACACTGTTCTTGAGGAACGTAGGAGATAGGCAAATGCTCAGCTGTATCACAAATAATCATTCTGACCTGTCAGGGAGAATGACAAGGGACCTTAAGCTGTCTTTCCCACTGTTAAATTTCTCATTTCTGTGCCTGAGCGAAACTCCTCTCCCCGCCAGCTATCTGGACTAATGCCTAAGAAAACTAAGTTTTCTGTGTCAGCATTGCACTTTTCTTGAGGGTGGTGACATAATAGCCCTGATAAGTGGAGTTCATGGGGACTTATGTTTTGTTACATCTTTCTCCGTGCCCATTCTCTTTGGCACCTAAGGCTTCTGAATGTACCTTCAGCTGTATTGTGAATTTGTTAACCAACAGCTGCCAACTTCATATTGTCAGCCTCTTTCCACAAAGTCAGTTCATGCTCTGAGCAAAATCTTCCCCCCTCCTTTAGTTTTAGGAAAAAGGTGTCCAAAAATGGTAAAACAACAACTTGCTTACACAGTTGATGTTCTTCATCTCCTTGCTAGATAAATTTTAGTTCTTGTGCCATTTAAACCTACAACTGGCAACATCTGTCATATGAACACAGATGTCAGTGTTTTCTATGTGAATTAACATCTTCTATGCAGTACAGCAGAAGTCTGCAACAACAAATTGTTCCTCATAAGGCCTATATGGTAGAGCAGTAGTGTCAAAATCTTAATGGCTAGCTTTTTATGTCCTGCTACCTAGATCCATAGTTAGATTAATTTCATTTGGAATGACATCCAGCACCTTTTTCTATGAGACAGACACTTAACTAGCAATTGCTGTTGATATCTGTTAAGGTGTATCTCAGATGACTAAAGGAGGAAGGCAAAACAACCTGTTGGAATACAGGAGCTGTAAACAAGCAGAAAAAAAAATCCAGCTTTTCTGGTTTGGGTTCACTCACACCTCCCACATCCAGGTTCCTATTTCTCTGTGTTACTGAGCTTTATATTCTATAATCTCACTGATACAAACCCAGAGTCTCTGGTGTTCCACCAATTATGCAAAGGAATTTCTCCACTGAGACGTCAACAGAGTTCAGAGCAAACCATTAAAGGGGGCAGAAAAAGCCTGAAGGGAAGGCATTAGACAAAGTGATTCTACCTTAAATTGAAACACCTAGTGACATTATGGTCCTATTACAGATTTCTGAATATTACCATAGAATCACAGAATCACTATGGTTGGAAAGGACCTCTAGGATCATCAAGTCCAATCTTCCTCCTAACATTTCCCTAACTACTACACCACAGCCTCAACTGCTACATCTACTCATCTTTTTAACATCTCCAGGGATGATGACTCCACCACCTCTCTGGGCAGCCCGTTCCAGTGTCTAACCACACTCCCAGTGAAGAAATTCTTCCTAATATCCAATTGAAACCTTCCCTGGAGCAACTTGAGGCCATTTCCTTTTATCCTATCATCAGTAATTTGGGAGAAGAGACCAACACCAGCGTCACTGTCCCAGTTACAGGGCAGAATTGTGTTCCCCCTCCCTTATCCCTTAGTTTCCCCAGATAAAGAAGTAAATAAAGGAAGGCAGGGGTAATAAAAACTTTGCACCGACTGAAAATTTAACAAAATTAAATATATCATTTAACAGGGTACAGAAAGGAAGAAGGGTAGGGGTTTAATAGGGTACAGAAAGGAAGAAGGGTAGGAGTTTAACAGGGTAAAGGGATTACCGGAACAACAAAGCAAAGAAAGGTAAACTTCCAAAAATACAAAACCCAAACGCTGTGCTGAGGCTCCCCAGTGCTGGATCTCGCTGGATTGAGGTGGATTGCAGCTGGATGCACAATCCTTGGATGTGGATGGAGGCAGGGAAGAGTCTGTAGATCAGGCCCAGGTCCCAAGATGGCCATGACCACATGCAGCACAGGGAGCAGCAAACAGCAGCAGCAGTGTGTCTCCAGCCAGGACCCCAGCAAAGAGAGGAGAAGAGGGAAGGGGTGTGTCTGCTCTCCCCCTTTATACACCCCAGCAGGAAGTCCTGAAGACACGAAGAGGGGCGTGGGAATAGAAGAGGTCTCCGCCCCTTTCATTCAGGCTTGCTCCTGGTATTAGATTTCAAATCTCCACCCCCAGGAGCAGCAGGAATTTCAAACCATCACACTCACTACAACCTCCTTTTAGGTAACTGTAGAGAGCAATAAGGTCACCTCTCAGTCTCCTCTTGTCTAGACTAAACAACCCCAGTTCTCTCAGCCAGTCTTCATAAGGCATGTTGAGAGTATTAGAAACTGCCCTCAGCCTAGCTGTAGAGATCATGGACCTTACTACAGTAGATGGGCCTGCTGTCTACCCCTCACCATGACTCACTGGCTAATTCCCCTTCTGCAGGGAGCAGAAAAGGTGAAACAATAGTCCAAATCTATGAGCACAAGAGTGCTCATAATTTGAGCAAGAACCACCTCAAGATGAACAAGGCTGTTTTCCCCAGATATATGACCAATGGACTGTCTGAGAAAATGGCTAGCATATCGTTTTAATGGTTTGTCAGAAGGCAAAAAAGTAATAAACCTACCCCAAAATGCATAAGATAGGCACCGCTAGCTCTGTTTGTCGCTGCCAAATGTAGTCAGTGTTTTGATTATGTTGAATCATGCATTTCCAAACTCTGCTAAAGTATACAGGCATATGCTATTTTGGTATCTATTCACTGATTAAACTGTGAAGGGGATCTCTGCATCACAGGATGATGCTGTTTGCTGTTTCAGGGCTAATTCTTATTATGTCCTCGTCTTCCCTTACAGTGTTCACACCACAGCTGCTCAGGACTTGTTGGATAAACAGCATTCCTAAAACTTACTTATCAACAGAAATTACTAATATATAGTTTGTTGTTACTTCTGAGAGATGTTTTGACTCCCAATTAATATACTGGAGGGTTTAATTTTTTTTAAAAAGTATTAAGAATTTACACTGTAGAAACATCAGCAGTAGTAACCTGATCTGCAAGAAATAATGCTATAAAAGTATCAACTAAAAGGTGGCAAACCACTCAAAGGAGGTATTTTTCAAGGGAAATATCAATTGATATAGCTCTGTAATAATAGTACTGAAGGGAAGCACAAATTTTAAAGTAACAGTACCACTTAATTAATTTTTGCCATTTCTTGATATCACTAGTGAATGTATCACAAGAATTAATCTGTCTTAAAGGATATTTAGGTGCTATGGAAGCCTTAGAAACACCATCATCTCTCTTGGTGGCTGGCCAAACTGTAAAGACTGTCTTTCTACGTTAACATCAACAGTATGATGCATCTATTCCAACAATGAGCAGTTTAGAAACCATCAAAAATCTAATATCCCTCTTTACTGTCCAGCTGAAATAGCCACTTGTAATACTTCAAGAGAAGGATTATAAGCATATTCTCAGACATATATAGGTACTCAAAACTGTGAGGATTAGCATGCACTAATCTTTAAAAGCCTGAAGCAGCAAAACATTCTGTTCTAATTCTGCAGGAGAAAGAACCAGAGCACAGAAACTGAGACAATTGGGCCAAAATGACATAAGCAGCTGGACACTCTGAAGATCCAGTCCAACAGTTAGGGTAGACTTTTTACTCTGAATTCCTTTTTCAAAAGCTTTGCTATCTAATTTTGTAGTCCATCCTCAAGTCTCAAAAATTACAAATGCACTTTAACAAATGTATTTGCTTTATCAAATTTTTTCACCTATCATACACGTACAAAAACATACATGTACATAACGCATGTTAATAAACTACCATGAGGCAGAGCCACAAAACTGAAGTTGTAAGCTTAAGCCACATAAAAATATTTCTGGTAATAATAAAGCTTACAGAAGGAGAGCCCTGTTATTCCTATCCTTACTGCCATTTTCTCCCAATTTGAAAAACTGCAGCAGTAATTCCAAGAACTTTAGTTGTAGTATTTGCTTAATCTTTTTTTTTTTTTGGTTGTCTACAGGTAAAGTTTCTGTAAGGAAATTAATCTCACTGTACTCATAAGAAGAGAAGTGTTCCATACCTCCAAGGACAATGGCTATCAGACATGGGTGCAGCAAATTGTGGGAAGGACATACATAATTTTAATGGTATTTTTCTTCACAGGTGCATGAATGCAGAAAGAATGAGATGATCACAAACCTTCTTAACTTCTCTTTTGAAAAAAAATCAGCCCTGAATGTATGTGTTTCAAAAAATCAAACACCTCTGCTACAATCAAAATGGTAAATGGTTTAATTTTTTTTTTTTTAATTAAAAATTGTTCAGTCTCTAAATGTCTGATTTTAATACGGAAGAATATTCAGTTTGATTTTTATTGTAAAAGAACCTTGGAGCTTTAATTTTGTTGAAAAATGTTTCTAACAGATGATAAAAATAATGTCAACAATTATACCACTTTTAAATTGCAAATACATTTTTTCACTTGAAAGTTCCTGGTTACATGCAAAGAGTATTCTTCTTTAAAATTTCCTTTCCTGCATGGTAGACAGCTTTCCTCAGGATGAGAAAACAGAAAATTATTCAGACAAGCTCCATTTGTTAATGAGACAGCTTCAGATTTGCTGAGGCTTTTTGAGCCAGACAACCACTACTGAAGGCATACACTTGTCACTAACAACCAGTGTCTTCATTGTGAGTCTAAGTGTGAGTTTTGGAAAAGGTATTGCAAATATTTTGCATGAACACTAGAAATTCACAATTGCCCAGTCAAAATATTCATCATTTGACCTTAGCTATAGTATACATACATTTCACCCCCAAATTTTTAAACATAAATTTCTAAACTGTTTTAGTATATGTTCGCATTGGTTTAAGCTCTGCACTTCTTTAAAATTATCTAAGTTTCATTTAATTCAAGTTAATTAGAACTTTAAGAAAATTTAATCAAGTTGTAATTAAACATGTTAGAATATGTCTAGGAGTGAACTTTTAATGTTCAGTTCTACAAATTAGTAACCACCTTGATTAGAATACTCTTCTTTATTCCATCTTTAGTTTAGGGTTTAAAAGTACACTGATTTTTTTTTTTTTTTAATTAATTGTCTGTACTGATTCAAGCCTCTTGCCAAGATCATATTTAATCCAAAATCGATGACTTTTCATGATCACGGTTCATTTTTTCAACACATTAATACAACACAACATATCAACTTAAACAATGCTGTATTTAAAATACCAGATCAACCTACATTCTGAGATTATTGTGGCCATTTCCTCCGAAACCTTTTTTTTTTTGGCTATGTGAAAACTATTCCATTCCCTTTTGTTCAGAATAAAGGAAAAAAAGGCTTATTAGATAATGTTTCAGAGGACTGAAAGCCAATAAAGCAGTGAAGAGAAAAAAAGACCATCTTTCTGTGTTTAAAAATATATTTAAATGAAGTCAAATAACAACCTTTTAACTTACTTCTCTAACGCAAGGTCATAAATCAGTAGTAACATTTTGTAAACATTTAGCTCAAAGCCACATTAGTTTTTTAGTATGCTGTGTGGAAAATGAGGACAAGGGTTGTCTCACTGGTTTTTTAATCTTAAAAAAATTCACAACATTGAAAAATTCCCAATACCTGAACTAAAAAGTTGATTGAGCTTTATCATACTGAACTGTTACTTCTCCTCTGCCAGCATGCCTGAAATATAGGCATTTAAATTTTACATTAAAATATTAATCAAATCAACACAAATTGTTAATTTGTACTAAGCTTGACAATTAATACACCACAATGAAGACTCACTCTTCACAGAATGCTTGCTGTAGTCACTATTTACTCAGCTGGTGCTATTTCAATGAATGTAACTGGGTATAACATTCCACTGTAATGAAGAATTTTGAGGTGTTTTTTTTCCATTCTCTCCCTCACCCATATTCTCCTAACTCTTAATACAGATTATGATCATGCAGTACTTTCTCAAGAAAGCTTCTCTTACTTGGACAAACTTCAGACAGACAAAAATGAGAATTAATTGTCCCTTTTTTAAGGCTTTTAACACTGTTCCCCATAGCATCCTCCTTTCTAAGTTGGAGAGATATGGGTTTGACGAGGACTGTTCAGTGGCTAAGAAACGGGCTGGATGGTCACACCCAGAGAGCAGTGGTCAATGGCTCAATGTCTAGCTGGGCAAAAGTGACCAGTGGTGTCCCTCAAGGGTCTATACTGGGACTGGTGTGGTTTAACATCTTCATCAATGACATAGACATTGTCATAGAGTGCACCCTCAACAGGTTTGCTGATGATACTGAGCTGGG
>NW_008606298.1:60439-66601 GCF_000691845.1 Merops nubicus | reverse complement strand
GCCCTGTCAGTGAGCCCTGCCAATTTCACTTCTGTATTTTCTTGCACACTTAAAGCTAAAGCAAAACTAAAAATGTTTTGTGAACAGTGAATGTTGGACACTACCTGTCTATATGAAAAGCTTCTGATTTACTCAAGTATTTGAACAAAAAAATGGGGTTAAAAAAAGAGTGCTCTGTTCAGAGAGCTTGAATAGAGTCAAATCATTACATCACAGTTTTTTTAGAAGCTCTTATCTTCAGAAACATGTATTCGTAACAAAAGCACATGAACTCACTGCTTTCCAAAAGAAAAAAGTAACTAACTTTGGAGAATACAAAGGGCAAAAGCTTATTTTTTGATTCTTATTTCATCTTGTTTAAATTAATACATTATCAGCATTTTATTTTTTCATGAGGTAGATCTCATAGGTCTTTAAAACTGCTTTAAATACTACACGTGGCAGCAGTGATCTGTGCCAGCATTCTGCTGGAACACAACAGCTACGTAGCAGCCAGTACCACCATCCTGCAACTGCTGAGAGAAGGAGCCTTTTATCCCTTTGATGAGTAGCCTCATTTCTTCCAAGTCTTAAATATAATCCAGATAGCTCATATATAAGTTCCACAGGAAACATTCCTTAGGTGTGACGGTCAGGATTTATTTGCTGTGCCTTTCTTAAGACCCAGGATGTCTAGCTACTGCCTTGGGTAATGGACCACTGTTTGTATGCCAGGTACTAACCCACGTAGAAAAACCCCCATGTATTCAGTCACCCTCTCAGAGCAACCCAAACTGTCTTGCACACATAGATTTGCTCTTTTATTATCACATGTCAACATTTTTTTCCATTTTAATTGTTCCTAGTACAACATATGTGGTAGTTTTAAATTGAAGTGAGGCCTGTTTCACTGATTTCATTTTATAAATGCATGCTTTGTGGTATTATGTCTCCTCATAGAAAGCCCTGTCCATGAATTTTAGAATTCAGGAGAGGCTTCAGACCAAAGAGCAAGAGGAGAAAGGAACACTCTAATACATTCACATGAAAGAAGGAGAACATTTACCTGGGTATTGATTTATCTGAAAGAAAGAGGGTTTGAAGTATTTTTAGCTGTTTTTGGTAAATTTTAAAAAATCTTGTAAATCTTGGCATTGGGTGATAAATCTCAGGTGTTCCTCTCCGTCTCAGCAGCTTTATGCCAAGATGACTTACTTAGAACAGTTTGAAGACAGCAAATAGGAACTAGTTCAAATCAGAATCATTAATGGAATTCCTCAGTACAACACAAGCAATGAACTGGAGAAGGGTAGAGGAAAACTAAAACAGTAAAATAGAGCAAACTGAATAAGGTGTCAAGCTATCTCACAGCCCCTTGATTTATGTGTGGAGTGAATAATGTGGAGTGGATAATGGTTTTTTTTAAAGGAAAGGAGGACTCAAGAACAAGGTGTTAACTCTGTCAGTGCTGCAGTAAAGGAGTAACTGGTGAAATACCACAGAGAGTGTGAGTGAGGGGAATGGACGAGGAAAGAGAACTGAGGAAATACCATGGTTTGAGGTTATTTGAACAACCAGTTTGGTATGTTACATTATTCTTAACACACCAGCTAAATCCCTGCACTATGTGTACGTACAAGTGACTGCAGTAGGCTTTCATTCTGCTTGCTAGTCAGTATTTGTTTTATGACAACTTGACTTGTTTATTTAGGTGTGTTGTTCTGCTTCGCTAAACCAAAATTTTGCATTGCTTTTACACACAGAATTCCCCATGCTTCTAACTCGTGCTGTGTCCACTATTAACATATAAACCATTCTGACAGTTTGAGGCTTATTAAGAATGATACTTCACCACCCCAGGGGGCAGGTGGTTTAGATTTCACTGTATTTGTAGCCATCATGCAATCCCTGCTAGTCTGGGGATTGGTCGTGCCACATATAGCACAAATGATTAGTCCATATGGGCGAGTTAAGCTAGTCCAGGGCTCACTGGCCCTGCTGATTGAAAGCTGCAGGAATTAGAGCTAAATTAATTTGCAGACTATTATAATCCTTTTTCTCCAAGCTGGAGCTGTGTGTGTGTGTGTTTGAACATTTAGAGTGTGGCAGGGAGGTGAGAAGCCACCTTTCCTTGTATTCTGCACTCTGTTCCTAAGATATGTCCTTGCTTTTGGTACTAGCCAACATTAAAGGTACTCCAGTAGTACCAGTGACCTGGACAGACTGGTGTGTATGGTAAGGGGTGAGCACAGAGTGTGGGCAGGCCAAAATAATCTCAGCAGTTTGGTAAAGCAGGGGTGTGGGATGGAAAGGCTACGTGTGGGCGTGGCTGGAAAAGCTCAGCAAAGCTGTGGATTTGGGGGGAAGCCAGCTCCTGGGGTGTGACAATGACAGTGCCATGTAAAACAGATTTCACAGGGGGCAGGGGAGGCTGGAGTGTGACACCAATGTTTATGTCTTCCCTGCTGAGCCACAAGCCAAAAGTAACAGCCCTACTTCTGTCAGGCACCCAGCCCATTACTGTTCACCTCATGCAACGTCTGTTTGCTGCTGTTTTCATTACCTCCACTTCATCAGCCCTTTGGATTGCCTGCCCTGCTGCTCTCATTACCCTTCCTCTTCTTTGTCCCTCTCTCTTCCTCCTCCCTGCTTCCTGCTCAGATGGTTTTTGCCCAGCTGGACTGCTGATGGTTAGTTTCTGTTGTTAGTGATCCTGATGCATCAGGAGAGTTCCTGCTTGGTTATCCCTGCAGTTGCTTCCTGGGTCTTTTTAAAAGATGGTGCAATGACAGCTTTTCTGTAGCTCTTCTCACAGAGTAGCTATCCTGAATAATATTCCCTGCATATTTTGGTAGGAGTTCAGCTCAATTCTCTCTTTAGTTCTTCCAGCAATTTGAAATAGACTTTGTCTGGGCCTGGAGATTTATTGCAAACTACATGGAAGAGCCAGAACTGGTGCAGATCTTTTCCATATGGAAACACTGATGCATAGAATTCATAGCATGCCTGAATAAAAGCAGAGGTGCTATGTGAGCTTTAAAAGTGCCTCTTAGAAGGCAGAGTAACTAAACAGTTTAATCCTAGAAGCTGCCACTCAGAAGGCTGTCCTGACACATGAACAGAAGTCCTGGATAGGCTAGGAAGCAACCATTATAAAAAGAGTACTTTTAAGCAATCTGCTGCCTTAAGAGACACATCTGTGCATGTTGACTAGAGTTATTACCTTAATATATATTTTTATGATCATCTGCACTTGAACTGTTGTCTAGTGCTGGCTATTGAGTTTAACTTAGTGGTGGCTGGAGTCCCACAGGAAAAAAATGTCGGGTATCCTGAAGCAGATTTCTGGGGCTGTTTACTCGGGGTGCCAGGGATCAGCAGCAGACCTCCCTGGCTCCAGAGCAGTGAGAAGCAGCCCAGAGACCACGCACAGCCCTGCGGTGCTGTCTGTGCTGCTGCAGGGGTCTGCACAAGCTCCCTAGCACAAGGTTTACTTGTTGGTTGGGGTTTAGTTTTTTCCCTGTGACACACACTCCTGTTCAGGAAGGGCTGTTTTCTTTTACTCTTAAAAAATTACTTAACACCACTAGTAATTTTATTAGATCCTAACACTAGGTAATTACAATATTAACCTAGCAGCTCACTCAGAGGGGAGCTGTGCCAGACTGACCTACAACCACAGCCTTTCTGAACTCCTCTCTTGTTCTAGGAGCAGACCAGCAGTCCCCTCTGAAACCACCGAAGTCCCTGCAAGTTGCCCTTTTCTCATGCTGATTTTACACCACATTTGAATAGATCCCAACTCCTGCAGCCATCCTGAAGACCTACTTTACAGAATAGCTGTCTTTGGATAGCAACCTCCTCTTACTGGTTGTGAGTTTGGTTTAAATATTGAAGACTTTCATCAACATTTGCTTTGTGGTTTTGTTTGCTGGGGGCTTTGTTGTTGTATCCTTTCTGCCAAGCATTAAGACTGTTTACAAGCAGAAGCTAGATTAACACTAGTTCTTACCCCAGTGAAGTTTATTTATTGCCGAGTAAGCATAAATATGCTCATACTAGGGAAAAAGTGTTCTATATCTACCTCCATCCCAAAGTTTTGTCTTGGAGGGGAAAAAAAAAAGAAAAAGAAATTGAAAAAGTCTTTGCTATAAGTTTGGTAGGTGTGATTTGGACCCAGCCATAAAAATGTCACTACTTCAACAGGGAAGACAAATTAAGAGTTTCCTTACTTCTCAAATTTCTTTGCAGGCATAACAAGTCATGATCCGTGCAGTCCTTGTGAGTATGATCAGGCAGGAACCTTCTAGGCAATGTAAAGCTCAGCAACTGCATCCTAAGAGCAAGCAGCCTGTTTTATATTTTGCTGCTGTATTGCAACAGATGCCAAGCTTAACTTTTCACTTCTCTTTCAGCTGTTGAGTTTTTAAACAAAATCTTTACTGACTTGAAAATACTAGTCCACCAGTCAGGAGCTAGTCAACAATTAGAAAACTGCCCCTCACCTCTGTATGGCATTCACTTTGTAGGCACTTGCCCCCTTGGCAACAGTTTAACTTGGTGAATCATTATATTACTGGATGCACCAAACTTGAAAAGATTCTTTGTCTCACTTAGAAAGAATTTGTTTTAAAATAATAAATATATACAGACAAACATTGGATAAACAGTAGCACTGCCTTGCTTTAGAGCTTCTGAAGGTCTGTGTTTCCAGCCTGTCCTTGGAAATTACAGTGGGAGGGTTTTTTTTAAAAAAGAAAAGGTAGGATTCTCACATAAACATTTTAAAGTGCTTTAAGAAATGCCAGTAGGTAGGTTGGATACCTAGTACAGTTCTGAGTGCAGGTACTATTGTAAGGGGATGACATCCTAGGCAGAGCCCTCCAGACAGTCTCACTGAATGTCAAGGACACACTAGCGATGACATCCTCCTGCCCTAGCAGGAGACACGGGGTCTCAGAAATGTCAACAAAGTGAATACAGTGCAATTCATATTGGGAGTGTAATAAATGCTGATGGCTCCAGAAAGGTCTAGATGAGCAGGCAATCCACAAGGATCACATGGGAGCAGGGAGATACTCTTCCCCAAAATCTAAAGCAGATAAATAAGTGTAATGAAGGGATGCATTTAATCTTTTCTTTTAATAGAATTAAGAGATGACTTCTATCTAGATTTACAAATATTACAAGGAGTTTGTATTTTGTTGAGTTGTGTTTGAAATATTATTTGCTAATTATTTTAACATGATTATTGTTCTAAGATAATTCATAGTCCAAGAAACTGCTACCACTCCAGTATACCAAGGGCTATAGAGTACAACAGCTAGTACTTTAACTAACCTAACCTAGTTATTCTGATGTAATTACAGATCTGAAAGAAGCCTGAGAAATATTTTACTTCTGCATTGGAAGTATCATTATGTTTAGCATCTGGTTTCATCCACAACAGTAATTTTTTTGTTTGTTTTTACAGACTGATTTTCTTCAGATATTGCGCTATAAATGGTCACAAATAAAAAGCTTGCCTCTCAAGTTGTCAATGTCCCGTTTTCAGTCCCTTTATCTTCTCCTTTGGTACTGAAAGGATGAGAGTGTGCTCTTCACAGTCCCCATTCTGCAAACTCCGGTCTGCTATCCCGCTGTTTTCAAGTCTCCTGTGGGTGACCAAATTCATTAGTCATTGAGGCATCATATAACTGCAGGTGGATGTGGGTGGATGCTGTGACAAGCAATGTAATAGGTACTTCTTGCATATATCAGAAACTTTACCATTGCAAACTGTCAGGAGCTCTGAAGTCAGGCATCAGCTGAAGGAACTGGGGGGGGGCCTGAGGGAGGAGAAGGAAGCTGGGTAAGGATTTGGGATTCTTGTTTTGAATTTAGGTGAATTTCAGCTTCAAATTCCTTCCTCAGAATTAGCATTTGTGTTCCATTCTCAGCCCTCCTACCTTCTTGGCATGTGACAATTCATTTGTCCCTCAGTTTCCCTATCAGTGAGGTATACAGAGAATACTTACACATCCTGGTTACAGGTGTTTGACAGAAAAAGGTAAAAATAGTTGTTCATGCAGGCATCCCCAAATTAACATTTCCTGTGAGCAAGCCTGCAGGAAACACCATGTACATTCAAAGCAATTTAATTTACTAAAGCCAGTAACTGGAGAGCTCACCTGATGCTTGCTC
>NW_008606298.1:36924-60408 GCF_000691845.1 Merops nubicus | reverse complement strand
CTCTTTCCTAGTTCGGGGCAGGCACTAGTCTGAAGAAGCACAGGGAGACTGCAGCACGCTCCCTTGGCCAGATCCCCCGGGCAGATGTTTCAGTCCTGGGACACTTGACCTGCTGTGGTTGAGGTAATGTGCAGCGCCCTTCCTCCCCTAAGCCCAGTGCCACCTCTGCAGACACAGCTTTCCTGTCAGTCACCCCTTCACATAAATAGGACTGCACAGCTCACCCATTCCACAACACCAGCATCAGGGCCGACTTTTGCTGATCCTAACAGCTTAAGCTCAGCCTTTCTAACTTCTCCAGCACAAAGGTGATTTCTTAAGAGACACGTTATGGTTGAAAGTGCATAAGGGCTCCAAACTGTAGTTATTTCTGGCAGGCACCCAACAGCTAAACAAAATTCAGTTAACCACTGCCCCTTCTCTAATTGCTTCCAACCTTTGGGCAAATCTTTTCGGGAAACCCTGAAAAGGAATTAGAAATCCTAAAGGAGTCTTTTACTTTTTTTTTTTTTCCTTCTTAATTTCTCTGAGAGTTTTGTTCCAGACTTTCTCTGCCTTTCCAAGCTTTCCAGGCAATACTCTTCCACTGCCCCAGCCAGGCTTCTTCTAAACCCATCAATGACAAATGCTCTCTTCTGTATCCCTCGCTCCTCTCTTCCCTTTTATCAGTTCTGTTAGATGGTCAAAGGACCTGTCTGGTTACTGGCCCACTTGGCACATCGCTCTTCTCAGTCTGACGCCCTTCTTTGCAGGCCTGGCAGCCCACAGGGACGGGCTCAGCAATCTTAACCAGCACACATGCTGCACATTCCTATGGGTATATACTAAGGTCAAATAACTTTTAAAAGAAATCAAGCCACTTTTTTTTTTTTTTCTAAAAAGTCTCCCCAATCTTTCTGTATTTTCTGTTATTTTCATATTCCTGCCATTTGTCATTATTCTATTGAGATTAACAAAGCTCTTGGGAGGTAGCAACTTAATTACATCTTTAAAATTCTATTCCATTTTGTAATTTTTTTTTTAGGAAAACTATCTCTTGGAATGAAATTATTTGTTTGTTTGGGGAATGACATTTCAGAAGATAAAAGATAGCAGTGAAAAGTAGCAATTTTAGATTTGGATCTACTGAGATTTAATTGCAACAGAAGGCACTGTGAATTAAAAGTGACCTTGAATTGATAAATGTCTGCTGTGACAAAATAGCAAATAATTTTTAAAGTGAATAGTCTTTAAACATGTTAGGTATAAGGGGAAAACTAAAGGTAGCAAAGGTCTGCTGTTAACAGAAAATACTAAGTATGACAGACCTTGTTTCAGCCCTCACAGAAAAATATGTGATTTACAAAAATGTATTTTAACAAAGGAATACAGCTGCAGAATAAAGGAAGAACAGTGTTTAGTAAACACAAAGCTGGCTTCAGATTGACAGGATCAGCTGAAAGAAACTAATGAAGTTATCATGAAGCAAATAATGGTTAACTCTGTAGATGAGTAGAACCTAGAGCTCAGGAAGTTCAACAGGAAGGTGGTAGGTGTACTGGCTGGAATCTAAAGGAAGGCAAAAAATTATGGTATTTTAAGGAAGCATGACCAATTAGGAAAGATTAAAAGGCCCTGAAGATTAAAAATATGCAAACATTTTTTACCTTTATAAACCAAGGAAATTACATCAGTTTAAATTCAGTATCCCAAAGATACTGACTTGTGTCAGCAAAGATACTGAAAAAAATAAAAGGGCAAAACTGAGCTAGTCCAAGTTTGTTGAGAAGGATCTGTTTAAGTAGTCAAATATCCTCCTTCAACTGGAAGATTAGATTAATTAAAAAGAGGAGGTACAGAGATGCAAAGAGGAGGAGTTTAGAAATAATTTTGACAAATTTCTCTTATTCAAATCTCAAAAGAAATTAAAGAGAATGTATTCTGAATAGAGTTCTTACTAGGTAGGCATGAAGTGATTTGAAAACTTACACTGGAAGTCTATTAAATAACTGAAATATCAGTTTCAGAAAAGAAAAAAAAAACCTGTGCAATCCCCCGCTAGGTCTGGGTTGCAAATACAGACAGATCGGAGTATAATACTTTGAAAATTATGTTTAATTTGTGACAGATGCACAAAGCTCCACAAATAGTATTTGACCACTGCATGGCAGTTCTGCAGCCAGGCAGCAAGGGCATTCATACCATAAACTAGTGAGCCAACAGAGACTCTCTTGGGAGGGTGAGAACTGTGGTGCTCATTCTGGCGTGTGTTAGCAGGGACAGATCAGCTTTATGCACCCAGGGAAGAAAGGTGATACACCTTAACATGAGGTAAAACTTCCAGTATGTAAAAATTATTAGATATGTTGGTTAACTGTTCTAGCCAACAAAAACTCAAGCTTAGAGGTAGCATTTTATATACACACAATTTACAGAGGTGATGAAGTATGTAAGGGAGAACTTTTTGAGCGATAACATGCTGATTTACTGGAAATGGCTATGCTGGCATGTTTTGGAAACTCCAAGATTCCAGGAAAATGTGTATTTGTGACTCAAATGTCCTTTAAATCCTATGGGTATAACTGATCTTGCCACACTACAGGATGGATGGATTGTCTCTAGGCAGGACTTATGTTTCTAATTGTATGAGGTTGGATTTGTTAGGGATTCTTCAGACAGAAAAAAGGGGGGTGTTTTTCCAAGCGCTTCTCTCTCCTGTTAGTTATTATATTAGTTATTACTGTTAATTTTATCAGAAGAGTTATAGAAAAACCGGAAGGTATGTGGAGTGGAAAAAACCAACTGTCTGCAGACCCAGACGCAGCTCAGCTTCCCCCAGAGCACGCTCAACATGCCCCAGCGTGAAGCACCACGAGAGGCAGAGGCGGGATGAGGTCGAGGATGAGGCTGCCCGCCCGGGGAGCGTTCTGTGTGCTCCGGCCGGCTGCACACCCTGGGGCCGTGGGGTACTTTTGGCCAAGGCAGACGGGCAGGGTGTCTGGTGCACGTCAACCCTAACCACAGCACAAGAGATGCATTTCTCTCTTTACAAGGCTGTTAGTCTGAATCATTCTGCTGCACTAAACAAGCCTAATTTTGGAAGCAGTATGATTTATATATTATTTAATCAAAATTTATAGAATTCAGTGCATGTTACAGTAACTTTCTCAACTACTTTGTCAGAGAAAAATTTCTCAGTAATGTAAAAATCTCAGTGCTCATGAAAAGTTAGGCCTCTGAAGTTAGGCCAAAAGTTATAATTAAAGAATACTCATTCTAATTGCAGTATACAGTACTCTTCCAAAATCCTACAAAATCCATTGCAACAACAAACTCTGCTACTGCTGCAGTCTAGTCCCACGTGGGATTAACTGCAGACAAGAAGTACAGGGAGCATTCCCCTTTGTATAGCTACATTTTTATTGTTAAAAAGTGAATTTATTAGTTTAGCAGCAATGGAATAAGCAATTAAAATATAAAGTTAAACCCAACAGCTAGGGCATTTGGCATCTTTTACAAAAACAGTTGGATTACGCCAGGGTTTGGCTCACCCTTGAAGAAAAGCGTAAGCCAGGAAACAGTATTAAAGGTTTTTTGGTGCTCCAGAGATTAATCATTCAGCTATGACAAATGAAATTCAGGAGGGCACTGCTCAAGTCTTACTCTAACTTGTTAGTCTTGTTCTATGACTGCATCTTCAGCGTGCAGATTTTCTGTTGCTCCCAACTCACCCAACCTAACTATGCCGCTATTCATGTCCCATTTAAAAAAACAAACACCAAAAACAATCTAATTTCTATTCTGGGTCAACACCACGCCGACACAAAGCCAGGAACACACAGTAGCACTGTACTCTACTACTTATTTGCAGTCAGGAGGATTCCATCAACCACGAGCTGGACTGACCTGAATAATGAGAGCTTACAATGTAGGCGTAGCCTGTGCTGGTTTGCAGTCACTGGCACCATTATACCGTTCAGTTGTGACGCCTGATTTTTGGGAGACACATGGATGCTTTCTGATTTCACATTCAGCTGGCCAGGGTGTATAAAATGATGTAAGTGCCTATAGGGAAGGTGCACCTTATGCTGCACCACCCTGTTGAAAAGCAACATGATGATTTGAAATTAAAAAAAAAAAAAAAAAAAAATAGTCTGGTGGATATACATAAATATTTATTATCATTTTAACTTCATTTTACTAGAAGTCTTCAAACAGTTTCTTTTTTGTCAAAACATTGCATCTCTGACATAGTTGCTACCGTCATAGCTTCCCTGCACTGGGAACATACAGCTTACATTTAAATTCCAAAACAATCCCTTCAAGATAGAGAACCTTCAGCTTCAGTGCATACAAAGCTATTTAAAGATTGGTAAAAAGACCCCTCCCCTTCCCCCTCCCAAATTAAGAGTCTGTTACAAAGATTTCATTACCAAAAAGTGAATATACAAATGCTAAAAAAATGCTGGCTTGAAAAAGTGATTTCAGAATTTACTGTACACATTGTAACAATTTATTATATAAGCTGCTTCTACATGCAAGCGGATCTTACATTTGGTGTAAAACATTTATACACATTCTTTACAATTTGTACATATTTAAACGGCTGTATCAAACAACACTGCACTATGGAATTTTAGAAGCAAACAACTAAAATTGGGAGGAGAAAAAGACAAGGTTTATAAAACGTGAACAAAACCCGTGACACTGAAAAGCATCTAGACTTAGGCTTAGTCTCGTTTGGTTTGGTTTCAGGTTATTCAGACAGACCCAGATTTTCCTTCTAGCACACAGAAGTTAATGCCAATGCAAAACAGAGCAAGGCAACTATTCAACCAGCAGACTGTACCCATCACTTAGAATGGCTTATTGGTAAAATGCCTTTTTTTAAAAAAAAATATCTTTTTTTTTTTTTGCTAAAATGTTTATTTTCTAGACACATTCTAGCAAAAACTGCATTTTGGCTTTCTTGCTTGATGATGGCATGAAACAAATTACTGTAGTTGCTGTCCATTGTCAACAGGCTTGGAGGTGGCTTTTTTTATTTGAGAAGCCCATGCCTTAAACGCTATTTCAGTAGTGTGAAAGTGGACACTGAAGCTTGATAGGAGATTATGATCAAAACACAGTTTGTGAGATAACTAATGATGTTATTCAGTACTTTTATCACCTTTTAGTTTGCATTAAAAGGTAACAAAATATTAACCCAAGCCAATAGTGTAACATACTAATACATGAAGACCTGAGCTTGGCTGGAATCTGGGGACACCATCTAGTTTGGGTTAGATATGGCAGTGTCCCCTCTGCTGAAACACTTCAAATTCTGAGGGGTGAAAGCAAAGCTGGCCCTGTACAGCACCGAGGAACACCAGTGTCTTATGGCATAAAACTGGGGGGGATATCAAAGTGCTGGTATGGAAAACTTTTTCCCACCTTCCTGAATGGCTCACTCCTTGTTTGTACATTGTCTTCTTACACAGTGCTTAGCAAGAAAGAAAGAGCCTGCCATAAGCTCTGAGGTGTTGTGCCACAAGTACAAGATTTAGTTAAAAGGAGACAAAAAAAAAAAGGAAGAATGAATGGTATTTATCAGAAGTCATAATGGGAGCAGTATGCCATGGCTGCATATGGGAAGCAAGACTTTAGAACAAAGTGTTCATTCAGGAGATTATCACAAACTTGTACTGGAGACATACATGAATATAATTTCTCCTGTCTACAGAACTGCCAGAGAACTGAATTGAATATAGCGAGTATTAAAGTAATTTTCTCAAGCTTGTCTGCTTTCCCACTTAAAGATATAAATTTGTAGTTCTGATGTTGACAATTTCTGGAAGAACATCCAATAGACGCAAGCTTGCATCAAGTCCATGGCAACTTCTCAGTTTGGTAATTTCGGTCACTGTAACTGACAGCATTACCTAGCTCTATTTTATTTAAATAATGATACAAATGGGAGACCATTCAAGATAAGAGAACCTTATCTTATGACTTAGGCTGATAAAGTAAGATTTTAAATAATTCCTTCCTTCTACAACTGATTTTTGTTGTTGTCGGGCGGTTTTTTTGGTGGTTTTTTTTTGGCTGGCAAAGGCTAACAAATTTTTATTAGCATTGCTGCCAAATCAGAAAAGCACTTCGGAGTTGTTCTGTGTTGTTGACTTCTCCCAGTTCTCTACATGACAGGAAAGCGGCTGAGTGCCTGCCTCAGCTTCTGTGCAATCTGAAACAGAGAAACAGAACACACTTAACATACAGTCACTTTGCAGAAACATGATTGCTGGATAAGAAATTAAACTGATTTTCCCTGCATTTACTGAAAGATTGCAGTTTTTACTGCAGATTTTGTGTATGTAGGACTCTCAAAGTATTCCATCAGGAAGACTTTTGTTCTCATACATACACTTTCTGCCTTGTTCATTCTGGGCTTTCACCACTCAGGTTGTGTTGGAGAAAGTATAGTAGGCAGGGCCATCATGTTAGGTTATCTAGTACTGCACTGCGCAGGAGGGCTAGAGGAACAAAGGCAGAATTTTCATGAATCCACTTCCCTGCTGAAACAAGGGCACACATCAGACCAGAGCTCCTGTGCTCTCCCCACAGCTCTCATGGTAGCCAGCACCCACCATATAAACATGGATTTTGAGAGAGAATTGGTACAAGGAGGCTAGTCTGGCTGCAACCAGAAGAACTGGGATAGACTGGACAAGAGACTGAAAGACGGTAAGGGGAAACCTATGCCTGACCCCACCAGATGTATTAGAGAAACCAAGCAAAGTGACCTCATGGGGGACCTGAAATTCTCATCCACTGAAGATACCTCTGAAGCCCCACTGGCACCTTTTACTGCTGTGAAGGGCAGCCAATTGCTTGCATTACTCCTTTAAGAGACAGAAGCAAAGTTCCAGGACACTCAAACTGTCATGTCTTACTAGTGTATTGACATTACAAAGTTTATTATTTGGTTTAATTTTAAAAACCCACATAGAAAACATGCATAAGAACTATGTTAAATGGCAATTAAGGCTGTAGGTCAAGTGTTCAGAGTTAACATATTTAGTAAGGCACCTGACCCACTCTGGATCCTCCTGCCCCACACTATATATACACACCAGGATTTAAATCACAGAAGCTTCCCTTCGTCCCTTCGTCCTCCCATCCTAAGGGCTGTTTCATTCAAACGACTTATTGATTTATTCACTGCAGCTTTGTAATCTTACTGCTGCCATTTTTAGGGGGGGATATCAAGCTGTCAACAATGTTTCTCAATACTGTTTTTTTAACTCTCATGTTACCTAGTCATGTACGTTGGATAGCATCTATAGGAAAGTATTACTTCAACTCATTCTTTGGGTTTTTAAACATTTTTCTTACATTCTTCAAATATCTGCTCTCTGCATCTCATACAAAAAGATGATTAAGTCCTGTGAGTGTTTCTTGCAGAAGCAGCAGCACAGAACGTGCCAGGAAAGCAACAGTGAAACGCTGCACCTCACCGTTTCATAGAACTGTGCCTGCTGCTCCAGATACAGACGAATGACGCTGTTGTAGTCATAAATCCGGTTACTGTGGAAGTGATTCATCTCGGCTGCAATTAGACCCAGGAGGCAAATTATTTAAGAGAAGTGTTTGTCATTAGGAAGGGTTTGACTCAGTTCAGCTGAATTACTGCACAGCCGCGGTTCCCGTGCCCCCAGGGCCTGCTCTGCCTGTGGCACTCGCCCTGCGGGGGAACTGCGCCTAAAGCTGCCAGAGCGTCGCTGCTAAAGTCCAGCCGCTTCCCGGGTAACGCCAGGCTCTGTTACCATACTCAGGTGTACAAGGATTTCATCAACAATACGAGCAGGATATTCTCCTACTGAGGTAACTGCTCTTTCCTGAAGTATTTTCCAGGAGAATTTGGCTATAAGCCTCGTATTTCCAAGGTTTATAGATACCAAGTTGGAAGCCACAGCTGTAAATACTTAGCTCGAAAAGAAGATACAGCCAGTAGTGCTTCACCTATTTTTAGAATCATAGAATCCTTTAGGTTGGAAGAGACCTCCAAGATCATCAAGTCCAACCATTAAGCCAACACTACTAAGTCCTCTGCTAAAACAGAATCAGAATCTGTCAGGGTTGGAAGGGACCACAAGGATCACTCAGTTCCAACCCCTCTGCCATGAGCAGGGACACCTCCCACTAGATCAGGCTGTCTAGAGCCTCATCCAGCCTGGCCTTAAAGAGCCCCCGGGATGGGGCCTCAACCACCTCCCTGCGCAACCCATTCCAGGGTCTCACCACTCTCATGGTGAAGAACTTCTTCCTTTTGACTGAGGCTGTTTTAGCAGAAACCTAAGAAACAGTATTACTGAATTCATAACACCTTTAACCACTTTCTGCATCTCTTGATCACAGCTTATGGCTACAATAAAAAGTTAGATATATTTTGAGATACCAATAGAGGGAGAAGAAATATTCTAGACTGTAAAAGTCATCCTGGAGGTCTCTTCCATGACTACCACTTACACAGCACAATCCTCCTGCGTCACTGTGGCCAAGAAGGTGGGGAGTTTTCTTGCTTGTTTTTAAAAATTAGTTTTGTATGCCACTCTGACTTTATCCTGAAAAGTAGTGAGTACTCTTGGCTTTAGGTCAGCTAAAAAAATTGTAACTCCCTCAGCAATGAGTAGAGTCCAACTGAAGCCAGTAACAGGATGCACTTAAGGGCTTGACACCCTGCAGGACTGAGCCCTGATGCCTCACTTCCCCAGTTTTTCATGTGCAGTGTGCAACACCTTAAATTTACAACATCTTTAACCTAAAGAGAAAAAATTGATTCAAAGAACATAAAAAAAAATAAATCTTATCCACAAGAACATGAACCTCAACTGGATCATGTCTGACCAAGCCATGAGTCAGAAAAACACTTCTGCACCTGATAGACTGCTTCCTGCACCAAGGTCCATGCTTTTTCTTTAAGACATCATCACTTCAAAATGAAAGAATCAGTTTGGGGTGGTTGCTGTTAGTTGGGTGGGGATTTTTGAGGTCATTTGTGGGTTTTATTACTATTTTTTTTAAACTACATTTCCAAAACATGTCTCTTTTGCAATAGCAATACGAGATTTGAAAGAAAAGAATGTGCAAAATAAGTGCAACTTTAAGAAAATCTAAAGCAGGTCACAAAAAAGCCAACACAAAACAAAACCAAAACCCCCCATACTTAGCTCTTACTATCATTCTTGCTGGACCTAAGATTCTCTTTCAAAGTTTGTTACTTAAAAGATGGCCTTCATAGGTCCACTACATTTCCATTTAACCCAAAATGTGGTTTACCTTGTAGTGCATAAGCCATGGTGCTCACACGTTTCACCATGTTCTGTTTGTCTTGTGGCGTTATTTTACTGGTTGCAACTAATTTATCACTTTCCTTCACTCTTTCTATTGCTCCCTGTTGAAACCAAATGCAGAAAGATTAAGAGAGTAGATTACAAGAGCAGTCAATTTAAAAGGTCTTTATAATAGTCATATAAACTGCCACTGGCCACATTTTGAGCTTGCACACTATATACATATGTATATACATGTACAATGACCAATTCTGCCCTCCTACATTTTCACCCAAAGTTTGTCATTTCACACTCTTGCTCTCAAGAGTCCTAGCAGCTTGCAAAAGTGCCTTCAAACACAGGCATGAACACAGTCACTAGGAAACAGAGTTTGGGTCCTTTTGCCCTTTCTGTATATATCCTTGGGTATTACTGCCTTTACCAATTTCAAAATACAGCTGACCAACACAACAGACATCCAAAAGCCTCGAACTAGTAAATGCTTGCTTCTTTACACATTATACAAGATAAGATCACATAGTATTTTCCAAGAAACAACTCACTGCAATGTGTAACTTTTGATTCAGGAAAATCCTTGTCACAAACAAAACATAAAAAGAAATGCCTCCACTCTCACAATCTGTTTGTGCCAAACAACATTCAAGAGGATCTATTTACACATGTCTTGGCAGTAGGCTTATGTTTCAAGTTTTAAAAACATTTCTTCTCCTTTTATGGTATTTTTCCCCAAGGATTCTGTGGGATATGGGACTCTAAGTGTCCTGAAGAAAGAATACACAAATCTGGTATGGTTTTATCTTTGTTGCTCTCAGAAGTATATTCTTGTTTTATACATTTAACACTTCAAGTGGTTAAAAAAAAAAACAAACACCAAAAAACCACACAAACCCAACCCCATCCCACCCCTTGTATGCTTGTTCAATACTTCAGAATTTTTAGTTTCCTGCTATATGTTATAGCAGGCAAACAAATAAGGAAAGCTCTGGGACAAAATTTTAAAAAGCAGAATGTCCAGAATTAGTTCTATTATTTGAAGGTTTTCATATTACAGAAAATAAAGTGGATGGGTTTTGTTGCCATTTTGTTGTTTCCCTTCCTCCCTCCCTTTCCCCCCCCCCAAAAATAAAAAAAATTAGCCCTATTCTCTATTTTTTAATATTAAGAAACTTCTAGGTAGTGTGTGATTATTTATCAGATATCAGTAAACTAGCCATGTAAGCATATACAATTTTTCCTACAATACTGGTACAGTTTCGTATCAACTACCATATCTAAGACTCAGATACTACAAACTTATACTACTGCTATTCACCATATGGAGATACGAAGTTAACTGGAAGAAAATAATGTAACTATTAGTGGCCTACTATAGCACAAAGTCATGATAGTCTCAAATCTCATGACAAGTTCTAGCTTCCCTCCCCTCTAAGTATTTTTTTATTTTAAAAATCAACACACCAGTTTTCACAGAACCTTTAAGTGTTGATGGAGCTTTTGTTGCTGTAGATCTTTCCTACTACCCAACCATTAAAAGGAAAGGCCTCTCACATACCTTATGAGCTCCTATGATGTCAGGGAAGCAACCAAGAAATCCCTTATATTCATGGTTTGTTTCCATCAAAAAGTGAAGATCTTTCTTTGGCTAATAAACAAAGTAGAAGCGTTAGTAAAAGTATCTGTGGCATATCAACATCACAGAAAAGAAGCTATGATGCCAAAAAACAGTGAGTGGGAAAAAGGGAAGGGATGAATAGGAAAAAAAAAAATTTTTTTTTTTTTTTTTTACTGAAACAGGCACTTGCATGTCAGGGCAATGAAACTCAGCAAAATCTGGATCCTCTGTATGTTTGGGGAATGCAGGGAGAACGTAGAAACCCTGTCCTTGATTAAACCTCATTCTTTGGTATCAGTAATGACAGCAATTCACTGACATCAGGAAAACCCGTTTAAAGAGGAAGTAATAATTTTACTATTTTAGAAGCCAGAATGTGAGCTTTCTGACCCAAGAGAAATAACCTCCCATCACATCTCCCCCTAAGCTGACACAGTGTAAAGTAAGATGAAACTGTATGTAGAAGTACTAGTAGTAATTTCATTTAACAGGTCTGCAACACTAGCGCAGTCACATTTTAACAAAAAAGAAAAAAGTCAGAAATGATCCACACAGGCAATATGTTTGCACCCATTGTGCCAATGCATTTGCGTTATACTCCCACCTGATCTGCCACAAGACTGGCAATTTCTTCATAGGTTTTTCCTGCTTCTGTTATTGCTCCATTGAGATCAGATTCTCCTAAAAGTAAACAGTGTTCAGATTACACTAAGAAACCTGCCTTAATTCAAGACAAATTTCTAAAATAGCTTATCTTACAATAATAAATGTCTAGTCATCATTTCGTAACAAGCAGTAAAAAGGTTAGAAAAATATTAGTCGTTTTTTATACCATTAAAGAAGGAAAACTCTAAAGGTCTTGTAGCAAATGGATGTTAAAGGGACCACGTAAACACTGTTCTACCATAGTACTAGCACTATTCAATTCCACATTTCATTACTACATGTAGTTTAAATACACAGGTATTCCCCCCCGTTCAGGGCAACAGGAAGCCTACCAGAATGGGAGGGACGGGAGAATGACACTAGAAGATAAACTAAGAAAGCTGAAAAAACCTGCTGTTCTGATTTTTAATGAATTATTTTCATACCTGATAAGCAGTAAACTCTCCACAAAGCCCTACAGAGCAGGGATGCTAGCCCTAAGCTCTCCAACAGTCCTGGACTATAAGTGTTAGAAAGTCAGAGAAGCAGACGAAGGCCCAATTAACTTTTTTCCTTGCCAACAGGACTTCTGAACCTTTTGGAGTCACTATTTTCAAGCTCTGTAAGAATTGCTGCTTTTGAGAATGAGTTTCTAGCTTTCATCATCATATGAAACAGGTCAAAGGGCCCCACAAACTACACTTAAAAATACAGACACCACCACACACCCTAAGCTAGACACCACCACAAGCGCTCGTAACACCGTATTACTAGCACAACATGGCTATGTGGGATGAAGATGGAAACAGGCCTTACATTCTTGGTTTGAGTTTTGTTATTTTTTTTTTCATACGACTTCGCCTTTCCAAAACATCACAGGTTCTTTCCATCCTTGTTAGCTTGTCCAAAGCATGTAGTCAACAGTACGGAAAGCAAATTGAGGTAGAGAAAGGGGAAGGTATAATTTGCAGATACTGAATTTTAGTTTAAGAAAAGAAATATTTTTCTCATCCTTTCAGACATGTCTTTATTAGGCAGCAGTTAGTCTTTTATGAACACTTTAATGTCTATAGAATAAAAACAATCAGTGACTTAATTGAAAACTACCAAAAAATTGATCTTGTTAACGATTAATTTGAACATTAAAGCATCTTCCTTTACTACAACATATGTACTAATCTACATTAGAGAATTATTATACAAGATTCCTTTATTGTAGCATGTCCTAAAGGAAACAAGGCAATGACTGAATTTTGCCTCAGTTCTATCAACTGATTCTCACTTTCCATTAGACTGGTGTCATAAAGCCAAAAGCTTTAAGGGAAAGCTACTAATTTTAAGAACTACTAAGTCCAGCAACATAAGCACTGCTAAAGAAATAGTTCTTTTGCTTCTATTTGAGCCTATCTGGATAAAACTGAAATAAAGCCAACATGAAATCCCATTGTGAGACCTAAAGCGTACATAATTCAGAAGATACCTTCACATTGTTGTAAAACAATAAAAAAAATCCCAGGGAGGCTAATTATTTCATTTATGTTTAAATAACTTCATTATTTCAGAATTCCTCATGAAGTAACCTTGAAAAAACTACTGCACAGGCAACTGACTCCTAGCTTTTGGAACAAAACATGTTGTGTTTTTAATTAGAGTCAGAAATCAGCTTGGTCAAGATGCTGCTGTTGATTTCCTAATGTCATAAAAGACTATGAAATTTCCTATCCAGAAAAAGAGAAAGAGAACGTATATTTGAGTAGAACAAGAAAATCCTCCCCTTGATTCAAACTCAAAGGACTGTCATAGATTGGAGCTTCAAACAATCTAGACAAACCCTCCCAACACAGGTTCCCTTGTGTTTGGGGGCAGCAGGGCACAAGGCCACTGTGTCAAAGGCACAGGGTGCATTAAAAGTTTCTACTACTAGTAAAGGCATTCACATTTCCTGCAAAAGCAGGGCTAAAGGGGAGCATATTTAAAAGTTGCTCCAGACAGCAGATCCCAACAGCAGACAGGCTCACAAATGGTAGAAGAATAATGGCAGCTCGTCATGCTGCAGCCTTTCCTTCTACAATCCCTTTTATTTCAGGTAGTGCCTGGGCAGCCTTAAAGAGCCAGATTTCCTCTCTGACCTGCCGCACTCTCCAAGTTCTAACACATGTTACCAGCAGTGTCTTGCCATGGCCAGTCAGTCACTCCCTACGCTCCAGGCCACCTTGTCAGATACCGCATGCAACCCACATGCTCACCCACCAGTGTAACTTGAATTCCACTAGCAGACTGCTCCCAACCACTGCTGTCAGCATGGGTTTTGGTCCTAATTTTATTACTTGGACAGGACAGAGTTCCTAGCATTCTCAGCTTCCGAAGTGATGTGAAGCTGGGAATGGGCTTCTTAACTCAAGCCATGAAAGCTGAGCTGGGTCCCAGTGCAAGCGTGTACCAGGTTCTTTAATCAATGGAAGAGCAGAAACCCCCACATACCACTGACATTTGCAACAAATCAGGGCAGTGTGCATTACATATGCCCCGAGAAAGAGAGAAGGCTTAAAAGCATCAGCTAAAGGTGGTTGTAAAACGACCAGTTAAAACGGCCAGTAACATTCTGGAGATGATTAACCCACCCACAAGGAGAAACTGTTATTTCATAAATTTACAGGCCTACATGTTGTCACAGGGAGATGAAGGAAAACTTAAAACGATGAGGAATCTTTTGGAGATATTTAGCAGAGCATCTCCTCACAGGTTAGCAGCTTGGTAAATGTCAGTGATTATCACCTCCAAAGGAACACACCAGGCATACCAAGGGAACTAACACTCTGTAAAGCCTGGCTGGGGCAGCAGAATTTTGTCAAGAAGTATTTTTGTGTTCTTTCAAAGCACGTTTTAACAGAATCTAGGAGCAGGAAAAATGATCAAGTCTGACGTACTAGGGAACTACATGTAGTAAGTTATGTTATAATGTTCAGCACACAAGCAGCTTGGAAGGCAAGATGTGCACACAGGTAGCAGGTAGGGTAGTGAAACTTGCATGTAGCTTCTTAATAAAATTTCTGAGGGGTGACACAGGAGGATATCTTACTATGGCTGAATGACATGCCACAACCACTCACATTTTCTTAATATAGGAGACTCACCCACATTTGGTGCCACAGAAGAGAAGCCATGCTATTTAAGTCTGCATTAACCTAAGAGCATCGTGTGATGCAATGAGATGGGCGATGAAGTGCCAGGCCACAAGACACTTCCAGGCACATTCCGGAACTGTCCAACAGGCATTTTTGGACCCGGATCATACTTTCAAAGCATGTGTTCTTAAAACTGATCAGAGAGTACATAGGCACATGGCCAAGTTAAATACGAACCTCTCAATGCGTCCCTAGTAGTTTTCAAGGCACTATTCCCTCTGCAAGTACTGGGGAGAGATTGCTAACGTACACTGTGGCTGGCAGCTAACTGAAAGGCTGATGGTGCAGAAAAAAAAAAAAAACTATACCCCATAGTCAGCTTAGTAGAGTGTGCCTTCTTTTAAATATTGAGATCAGGAAAATCATATCCCATCTGTTTAAATTCAGGTAACTACATGAACAGCACACAGGACAAAGTGAGGGCAGCAGTAATAAAGACATTTAAAGCAACATGTGTCCTGCACTTACTTTCTCTTCCTGGGAACTCAAATTAAAAAGCAAAAGAATCCCATATATAACTAATTAAAAAAATACACTGTTGTACCAGTTGTTAAAAAGAGTAAACAATATAGAATCTGGACAAAAGCATGAGTGAGAAGGGCATATTTGTCAGCAAGATACTAGGGTCCAATGAGGTACAACTGGGCAAACAGCAAAGAGAAACATCCTTGCCTTTTTCCCAAGCATCTTGGGATCTATTTTTTCATACCATTTGAAGATGCTGGAAATCAAATTGAAGCTTTCCTTCACAAGGCTGATTTGCAATTTCGCATCCTAGCTTTAACCCATGTTGTTTTTCCCTTTACCCTGGCAAGAGAACATGTATTATAGTTCAAGCAATTTTCAGTCCTTTCTCAAGAATCCTTGCTACAGACTGTAGCTAGGTAGGATTTACAGTCTTCTAACCTGTGCCAAGAGTATGTAAGTATGCAAATCCCCTACCTGGTTCTCACATCTAAAACTACCATTTCAGGCAGTATGCTATACTCCAGTTCTAACTAAGGAGTCATCCTACTGAAGCACAGGACAAAGATGAGAACAAACTACAGGGACTATGTCTATTTCTGATGTTTCCATCAGCACAGAATCCAAGTTTCCAAATTTGCTGTATGTTAGTATGTGGTTTAAAGGGCAAAAAGCCTTAAGAGTACAAAGCAAGGGATAGATAAGTAGTCAGAGCAAGTACTAGTCAGCTAAAAGTCTCAAGACTGAAAGATTTCAGGAAGTCTTTATGCTATAACATTTAAGGTTTTAGAACAGAGCAAATTTTGCTATTTAGAAAAAAACCAACCAACCAACCAACCCCCCACACATTTGACAAGAGAATCCCAGAGAAAATTAACTCAGTAAGCTCCCTCTGGGATATTGAGGAATTATTTTCCATTTATCTGGAAAACATCGTTAGAGCTTAACATATTAAAGCAGGATTTTAAGTTGGGCTTAAAGACTACATTCTAGAACTGTGTGCAACTGATGCCCTCCTGTTCCCTCCCACAGCTTTCATACCTAACACAACAGGCTCTATTTTAGGGCTCTTGAAGGAGCAGGAAAGGTAAAGGACAAGAAAAGGCTACAGTAGCTAACCCTCCAGGCAACATAATAATATACAAACATCTTGTAATAAGTTTTCCATTCTCATGTGAAGCTGTTACTTCGTGAAGTAAAACACACAATAGTTCTGTGACAGGTATTTTCAAGGCATTTTCGCCTCTTTAGTTTGATAGAACAAAAAAAAAAAAAAATTGCTACAGCATGTTTTGTCAGTCAGGTCAGTAACCAGATTATATATTAATGAAATCAAGCTAAACTCCACCTCCAAAAACCCAGAAGTGAAAGAAAACAAGATTGCAGATTAGAATATAAAACCCCCATAACAAGTAACAAGGGGAACAATTTTTTAATTATTTTTCCCCCAAAATCATGTTAACATCTAGAATTCAAAGAGGAAAACATTAAGATCTTTGTCAAAAAAACACAGCACGATGTAACTAATACATCTTTTGTAAGTATAGTACAAATGAAGCTACAGGAGTACCTTGGTATCCACTAGTGCTGAAGACCAGTGCCAAGCTCTGCAATGCTTTTCCTATCTTCTGGTATTCCTTAGGTAGTGCTGAAAGGGGGAAAAAAATAGGGAAAAGAGAAATGGAAGCAAAAAACCATAAGGGTAAGCGAGACTACATCTGCAGCATTTCCAAAACTTGACAGATGTAAAACCTAGTTGTTTTTGACATTTCCTCTAGTGAAGCATTTACAGTGACATTCTTACCCACCCTCCCCTGCTACAGACACTCCAAAACTGGATAAGTCAGTTGCAATCTGGATTCCTGAAAGCCACAAGTTTGGAGAAACAGTATGTGACTGCTATTAAAAAAAGCCTCACTGCAGCTCTAACTCAGTCCTACTATGCATACAGCGAGATTTTTTTTCTCCCCCTCATAAGCAGACTTTATCCTCCTGGGGCTGAGGGGGAAATGCTGCAGTGATATGGAGAACAGGTCTCTGTATTTTAAGAGAGAAGACTATTACACAGACCTATATCTAAACTCTCCTCAAACCGTGGATTTTGTATTTAAAGGCATTAGAAATCATGCTTATCTAGGTATAAAAAATTCATGCAAGTATCTGAATAATAAAATGGGTTTTATAATCATTTTATTGAAAATATATGCATACAGTACTTCCTCACAATGAAGTCAATAAGCTCTGATTTATGAGTGCATTCATTAACACTTTGAGTATGACCACCTCAGAGGCCTAAAAAGGAATCTGAAAAGCAAGTTTTTATAAGCTACCTATGCTAGCAGGAAAAAAAAAAAAGTAGACCTGCTTTTTGTTGTCACATGTTTGTACTCAGAGCGTACACAGTCTAGATAAACGCTAGGATTTTTAGTTGCTCTAACATCCTGCTCAATCTGATTTTCAGAGAAACACCTTTCTGTAATAAAATACAACACAAAACTAAAAACCACGAACACCCAAACCACAATTGTATTGATCATCTTCAATCAAGTTCTAGCTCAGAAGTTAAGATTTATGACAACTGGTATTTCTTATGCAACAGGTACCACTCAGAGTACTAGAGTTCCATCATCAGCCATTAACTGCCTACTGAATCCTCAGTGGAATCTTCAGTGAAGAATGTTTGGTTTCTTATCACTTACTTGCATTTAAGTTTCCACTGTCAGTAATTTTAAATATGATAGAATGGAATGGTATTGCTCAGGAAGTGCCAAAAATACTTCTGACTAGGAGCTGGGACTAGAGCTGATAGGGAGCTTAAAACCTAAGAGACTACTGAAATTCTTCAGTTTTGCATGTCTCAATTTACCAGTCTCCTTTTTCTATTCAGTATGAATGTCTGGAAAGCTAAAAGTTAAAATTTTCAAGATAATCACATCTGACTTACTGCATTTATGCTAACTAATTAACAGCTGTAAGTATTAGAAGAGTCATTCAATACCTAACGCACTAGTGTCTTAAGTTTAGTGAAATTTTAGCAGGGAACAAAATAGTGAATTTCTGCTGTAAGCCCAAGGGCTGGCTGCGACTTAACTACAGTGGTGTTGATCACTGCTTCTATAACTGCAAAGCAATGCTGTTTTTCTGGTCTCATCTGAGTGACCTTATTCCTTCCCCTGCCTTCTGCCTCCCCCTTGGTATCATTTCCCAGTGAAGGGAGATCTGTACAGTGCTAGAGCTGTGTCCTGTGTTAGGCTACTTCTGACCAGCAGGAAGGTCAGTGACACATAGAAGGAAACCCCCTTATTCAAAGTGTGGAAACATAGATAACTTAAGAGGTCACTTCCTACAGAGAAGGTGGTCTAATGTCATCACTACCAGAAGAGACTGGGTTTCTATAGCTTCCCATTCCCTCTGGTGAGCCCCACATGCTCAGCTGCAGTGTGAGATTAGAAAGCGGCAAAGATTTAACTCAGGAGATGTACTTACTCCCAAGTCTGGGGACAATGTGAGTATTTGTGGAAGTTAAAAAGAGGAGGGGAAAAAAAAGGAAAGAAAAAAATGGAGGAGATTTGAGGAGATTTGTGTGATAAGTCTTTGGTTGCCAGACACTACAGCCTGCCCTGAAGTGTTTCTTAATATGATCCTCAGCTGTAGTACCTGCTTCCTTTCAAAAGCTGCCTTGTGGTGGCCACAAACACTGAACACTGCTGTGGACTAGGAAATTAGTGCCCAGGCAGAGTCATAGGGACTTGGTGTGAAGTTCTGCAACCCTAAATATCTGTGGGAAGGAAGAGACAAGATAGGAGAAAAAGAATTGGGCTAAAGATTAAGTTAGAATCAAGCTGGTTTTTTTTTGGTTTTGGTTGGTTTTTTTTTTTTTTTGTTTTTGTTTTTTTTTTAAAGTCATTGCATCTTTAAATCACTCCTCCTGGCATGCAAGAATCTTAAATAAGGGGTTAATAAAAAGCAGTCATTTATGATTTCATCAAATAGAGAGGTCTACTTTGCCCATGTCACTAAAATGCAGATAAATGACAAATATATGAGAAGAGGTCCAACAAGGGCTTTAGAGGGATTACTGGAATTATTTAACTTTTCATATTTTTAAACCTATGGGCAGGGACCAGATATTTCTGTTATGAGAGAAAGAAAGCAAAAAAAAATAACCAAAACCACAAAAAAAACTTGCACAATTTATATTCTCAGACACTGAAAGCAGCCGGAATACCATACAATTTTCATGATAATTTAGGATTTCCTTTAGTTTTAAGATGTGCCTTGAACTACAAACAGCAAAAACAACAACAACACAACTCTGAAACAACCCACACAGAAATAAAGTAACACAGAAGTGACTGCTGAGTTCAGAAGGGACACTTACGCCCTGTACACCTCTTCCAGTGCTCTTGTCCTACTGTCAGCAGCTCTTTAACTCCATCATCCATTGCTTTGGTGAACCTACCCACTGCATCACATTTTTGTTCTCTGTGACATTTGGAAAAAGTAAAAACAAAGTGAAGTTTAACAGATGTGTTATGCTAACTTTAAATGCAATACTGAAATGTCTACTATTCTCAACTTGGTTTTAAAAAAAAAAAAAAAAGGGAAATAAATGAATTCCTTGAAATCTCTGCCACTTCACTGAGGTCATAATTTCCCTCTTTAGATACAGACATTTTTCATTCTATTTTTCTCCCTCTGTTAAACACATGGTACCTGACTACCATTCTTACTGTAGTTAGTTACATTCAAAAAAATGCTAAGCTTCTAGCTCAACATCCTCCCCGATGATATCAAATGCTAACAGAACAGCAAAATCTGACGTGAGGAAAATGGATTCATAGAGCAGTTAACATAAACAGAAGGGCCTGACATTGACAGGAAATTAAATGTTGGAGTAACAAAAGCTGCAAAATTCATACAACAATGAACAAATATAAAGAAAATAAATGTTCTGGATATTTTAATAAAAGTCTAAAATAGATGAATAAAAATTAATACAGCAGTTCTTCTAGGGAAATATATATCTCTATGATTTTATATTATGACAATAGAATTGTGTTCAGTTGCTGTATAGGGTGGAGAAAAAAAAAAAAATCAGTGATGCTCAGAAGAGCATTCTGAATTAGTATGTGCCTTTTTACCCCTCTAAGCATGTTTTCATGCAGCTATCAAGGCTCTCCACTAACACAACACTGCATACACAGCCATGCTCTGTGAGCTCTGCAAAAGAAAGCTAAACATGCATTTTCTAACATTCAGTGAGAACTATTCAAAGCAGATCAGATCTTACAAACACTCAGTCAAAGCCTATATGAGACAGCTCTCACAGCAAGGCAACCCTGACTCACCAGAGCCAGAATCTGTTGTATATCCAGATGCATAACATACATGTAAAAAGAAACCAACTTACATTTCTACCATATCCAAGTCAGGAGCTTCTGGTTCCATTGTAGAAAAGATCAGGACTCCTACAGTTTCGTCTTTTTCTGCCTTCCGCTTTCCGGTTTTCCACTCCTTGAGGAAAATAAAAATCAAAAAAGACAAAAAGTTTGACCACCACTGTTCACACATCTTTAAGGGCGTGTACTTAAGCAGCGAATGATATGTTTAGAAGAACAGTTAACCATTAGACTACCCATAATTTATAACCTTTCAAGTTAAAGTTTCAGTGGGGCCAAGGTTTAAGTTCCCACTCCCTCCACCCCCCTCCTCGTGCATTTTGTTTTCTAGATTCTGGGGTCAGCAGCTCAGTCTTGTATATTATCGCACACTATATATATATATTATAGTGTAAGAGCAATTTTAATCTGCTGTTTCTGCACATGTGATAGTGCTGGCACCAGAAGCTACTCAAGAAGATCACAAGACTATTATTGCCATATTAAGCTTCTAGTGGCAACAGATTAAAATTTTAAAATTCTACATAGATTGATATAAACAGAAGAGATGTTGCAATACAAGTTAGATACTAAGAACTGCTGACTAGCAAGCACAATTATAAAACTCTCTCCTGGCTGTCCAGTAGCACCAGTACTGCTACTTACTATGTTAAGCATCACCAAATAATTCTGGTTGGAAGTAACCTCAGGGTTTACCTCAGTCCAACCTCCTACTCAAAAATGGTTGGCTATGACCTTAGTTATTCAAGGCCTTATCCAGTCTGGTGTTAAAAGACCCCAAAGATCACTTAACTTTTTCAGAAAAAAAATTTATGTTTGCTTCTTTTTTTGAGAAGCAAGTTGCACAGTTTTCCTGCTTATTTCCTCATTGGCAGATACCCAAATTAATAACAGAGCTGGAGCTCAGTAATGAAGAAACCATTACTTACTGAGCATGAAGATATTAAAACCCCTCTGAAAAAGAGCATAAGAAAATGCTGGTGAGGGAAATGAGAATAAAAAAGGGCTGGTTATATTAGGTAGGACTGCAGCATAATGCTGTTACAACCTGTTCCAGTGAAAATTTTTTTGAGGGAGGTGGGTGTCTGTCTTTAAATATATAATAGAGGATCAGAGGCATCCTAGATCTGCTACAAAGTAGCTTCTGTTAGGAAAGCAGTACCCATCAGAGGGCCACAGTGAGCATTAAGTCCCACAGAGACAGATCAGGGTAACAGCAGGTAGCATTGTTGTGTACCTTTCTATTCTGCTGGAGGACACAAACTGTCCTTAAAAGACTGGCAACACAGCTACTTAAAAGAGCACATCTCTGTTGGAACAGCATACAGCATATCACACAAGCAACTTTATGCCTTATTTTGATTAATCACGTAAATTAGTTAGCAAAACCAGCAGTCTGCAGCTTGTCACTACTGCCCACAGGGGGGCAGACAAATGAGAAGGCTACAAAGCCGAAATCGGTTTGAAGGGGGATGGTGGGAGGGAGCAATTCCTCAATCTCAGTTCTGCATAGGAGCTTGATTTCCTACCTTTTCATCTCGGAAATTGAGAAATTGCTGGAAAACTTCACTTTCAGAGACAACAGGGTGGCGACACATCCTCGTCATCCAGGCTTGCAGTCTCTCCATCCGCATTTTGATAAATTCTTCTTCGAAGCGCCCTGTTGCACATTGAAGGGTAATTGTTACAGTCACACTCTAGTACTCACATTTTTTAAAAATTTAAACAGAATCTGTAGTTCATCTGGTGAGTTATTAACCACTTAACGACTAACAACTTACATGAAGGAACATTATGCTGACAAATCAGAACAACCTTAAATTACTGTACATTGTTTACTGATGAAGAGTACTCCTCCATTTAAAGACATTCAGGATATACTAAAAAAACATAACAACCACCCACAATTTAAATAATTAAAAAAAATTTATAAACTTCCCAAAAGAAAAATTAGGTATTCAGATGACCCAAGATAGAAGCTAGGCATTGGCTTGGAACACAAGCATTTTGATATAGTCCAACAAATCCTTGGTCAATGTAAGGCTCAAATACATTTGAGAAAAAGGAACTACTTACTCTACAAGTTGTCATGTCCTAGCTAACAAAGTGTTTGAAATTGGACTGTTCAAATAGGAACAGCAGATTTAAAAAGCAGCACCTCCCATAAACATATTTCTATATAAGTAAGTGAATATGTTGGGAAAAAAATTCAAAAAATCTCAATAAATTATATGTATAAATTGGTTAGAATGTAAGAGTGATTTTTTTTTTTTTTGGTAGTTAAGAGATTTTAAGAAACTATACTTAAATAAAGTAACCAAATTTATCTATTGATTTATTTTTAAAACAGTACTGCATCACCACAGTGTATTTACAAGAAACTTTTTTTTTTTTTTTAGTTTTAGCACAAACTGTCTTCTTGAGAGAATCTTTTCCAATCAAAAATAATGCACAATGGGAGACTTCTAAAGCACACAGTGAACAGGATGTCTTTGAAAGGAATGAGAGATCCTTCCATCACCCAACTCTTCTAATTTCCATAGTGGCACAGATAACAAGCCTTAAATGCAGTACTCTTCAACAGAATTCTACTGTACGGTTACTATGGCAGCAGCTCCACATGGTTGAGGTTTTTGTGTTGTTTGGGGGTAGGGTGTTGTTAGTTTGTTATTAAAATTGCTAATATGGAAACTAACAAGATTACCCGGTAAAGAACAACTAGTGAAAAGTGAAGTTTCGGTATTGGGTACATTTCCTTCATATTAGCAAGGGGGACCAACAACAACAACAAAAAAAAAAACATCAACTGCTATGGAAGAGACATTATGTACCTTGTTCTACCCTTATTCTATGCTGAAACCTTC
>NW_008606298.1:0-36893 GCF_000691845.1 Merops nubicus | reverse complement strand
TGCCTGCCAGCATAAGGAATGCAAAGCAACTCCCAAATGTTACTGTTCCTGTTATGTGCTGGTTATTAGGCATATCATCACCAACAAATCATGATCCTGAGCAAATTCTATTTGTAAAGAGTCTTGCTTTGCCAAGACTAGTAAACAGAAATACTTTTCTAGACAGTCTTCAGAAAGAAGTCTCCTAAACACAATGGAAAATAAACATAATTTTTTCAGAGTTTCCAATAATGTTTCAAAAATGAGAGAAAAAGAGTCTCAAAAAAAAAAAAAGCCAAGTTATCTTCTCTCACAGCCTCCAGAACACTGAGAACACTGAAATCCACAAGCAATGTTTAACTGTCATGCCAAACTCTTGAGTCTTTTAAAATACAGTTCAATAAAATCTCAAGACCCCATCAAGTCTTCTGGTTTCTTTTTAGTCCACACGCACACATTTAAGCAGAAACACTGGTGAATTCTAAACATGAGACTGAGGGGAGGAAGTCACTTCCTCACTTTTCAGTTCCCTCGGCATTTATCCGAGCATCTGCATCAATGCTCAGCTTTCTTCAAAGAGAGCAGAGCTGCTGCACTTGCAGTGAAGCCCCCAGCCACGTGGCTGGCCACATGCCGGCTTCTGGATGTTTGTTTTCAGCTAGTCGGCTTAGGCTGTATAAAAATCTTACCAGAAAACATGCAAGTGGAAATAGGCAGCAGTAATGCATTTTCCTAACACACAGGTGTCCAGATCTTTTCTTCATGTGCACTCTAGCACACCCTTGTAGAAATGAAGCCAGAGGCTACTGAGAACCACAGGCATTGCCCTATTCAATTGCAATGACTGAACTCCTGAGCATTTAAAGGGTCCAGTCCCACTTTTATTGAAGTCAAAACAAAAAAAATCCATAAACTTCAAGCTGAACGGACATCAAAACACAGCAGAATGTTATACAAATGAAAGATGCTTTCTAAATCAAGCATGAAATAGACCAACAGGAGAAACAGATGCAATATTTTACTTGTGAGCAAAAAAACCTAGTTTGTCAGGGGATGCTCCCTTTCCTCTGGGAGCTTTGCTTCAAAGCTCCTACAACATAACACATTTACAACCAAATGCAAAAGAAAAAAACAACCACCACCACAAAAAGATAGCTAGAGGTTTGGGTTTTGCTGGTTGGTTTTAATTATTACTATTTTTTAATCACTAGACTTGATAAACTTGAGTTCTGAAATGATGCTCTTAGCCATGATATTTTATTATCAATAAGCCATCACAATTCATCATAAATTTTGAAAAGTGAAAGGCTGGAGGTTTTTTTCATACCTTCTTTAAAAATATTGGAAAAACCAAAAACTAAGAAATAACTGAACCTTGTAAAAACTGATCTCCTTATTCCTCATCCCATGGATTTACAACTGAGAATAAATTACCTGTTACTTGCTTGTCTGGAAGAGATGGGATTGGAATGGCTAATCCAAATTTAACCAGGAGACGTTCATACAACCAGTCAAAGTGCTTGTATCTGTGGTTGACAGACCGATTAGTGTTCTGGAAGAGAAACACAACTCTGAATTTTGACAGGCATCTACAGATAGTAACATGAAACAAGCGTGACCAGAACAATAATTATGTGGAATGTAAATAAGGTTTATGATTTAGAGCCTTTAATCTGTAATTACAGAAGAACTTGAAATGCTAGAACTAAGTAACTCGTTGAGGAAAGTGTGTGACAATTCACACAACTCACTACCTTGTTACCAAATCACACCAAATGTATTATTTATATGTACAAATGACCTATATTTGTGAGAGAAAAGATTCTGTTTCAAATACACTTACAGTGCAGGTCAGCTGATATTCAATGTAGCTCTTGAGACCATACATTTTAGAACCTTTTTTTGGATCTGCCACCACACAGTCAAATGTAGAGGTAGGATAAACCCACATTGGGCCATAATCACCAATCTGTAAGAAATTGCAAATATCTTTAAGAACAACACATAACATCTGCAAACAAAGTGACAAATACTTTCCTCTCTTTACTTAAAAGTTTCTATTGATGTCAGTGAGAGCTTGATAGTCAGGAAATAAGAAGGGTTTCTCACAACCACAGATGATTGACCACAGTTATGTTTATCTTACTATGTATTTTACCATTTTTCCCAAACAGCAAAGGGGTGGTGAACTCTAGGGATTTTTACTTCAACCACATTTCACTAGGACTGCATATATCTGTGAGAGTTTAGTCTTTAGGTCAGAAAAGGACCTGACCATTATGACTGACAACTGCAAACCTTCAGGAATGTAGCTCCTATGTATTAGATGGCTATCTAAATAACATTAAAGACAGTGTAATGCATTTTCTCTGCCTCACAACCCCAAAAAGGCTTATTTTCATCATCACAAGTAACGCAGATCCAGCATGAGAAAAAAAGTACCAAAAAAAAAAAAAAAATCAGAACACTTTGAAGAAAGGAGTTAATATTTGACCCTGAAAAATCCTTTAATGATATATGGCTTTTTAATGTAGTCTAGCAGAACTTTAAATACTTAGATGGTACACAGTTTTACTATGACAGTTCCATTTCTAATTTTATGTTCAGTATCAGTTTCTTCTGACCAAAATACATATGGCAACCTTGAGGCTAAAAATTAAGTTGAGGAAAAAGGGAAGAGTGAGGAAGACTCGGGGTGGGGTGGAAATCAACCAAGCAACCAACAAAGAAACCAGCAAAAAAACTCCCCACCCAACAAAATCCACATAAAAAAGAAACCCAAACAGAAAACCCCAACCCCAAAACAAACCACACCACCCACACACAAAAACTACATACGTGTCCCCAACTTACAATTATAGGAATTTTCTCTTTTGGTTTTGCTAGCTGCTTTGCCAACAGATACTGTTCCATCCCAGGTTTTGCAAATCCAGGAAACCTAACAATAAAACAAAGTGATAAGTTTATTCCACATTTTTCCTTCACTTGACATATACACAATTACCTGCCACTAGGAAAAAAATCTTGTTATTTTGCAAGTACATAAAACAATTGATGTTTGGGTTTGCAACAAGTAGTGTCACAATGATGCAAAGGTCCGGTTGCAAAACTGGAGAAAGCCTCTGCTGATGAACTAAATGAACTGTCTCTGCATCATTAGTTGCTAATTTCAGTTAGCTACTCAAGAAGACTATAATTCTACAATCCTTTTCAACTTTGCTTTCATCCACTTGAAGGTTACCACACAGCAGCTTCTCAGAGTAACAGTTGTTTTAGAACAAACAAACATTAAGTTATAACATGAGATAATGCTAGTATAACCCTGACATAAATCTTAGAACAGCATGAAGCTCTATCTAAAAAAAATAATAAATCAAGCTTTCAGTGGCACAAGAATAAACCTGGGTGATGCATAGACAGGTGAACAGAATTTTTCCCTGCTACTCCTAGCAATTGAAATTGCTCTGGAACTCTGGGGCAGCACATCTGATCAGTCTCACTGTATGGACAAGCCAGCCACTACCTTCCATTTTCATTAACCACACATAGTGTTAAAGGTAGTCAAATTTTAAAGACCCGTAGGTTCAGAAGTTCAGACCTTGCAAAAAGGATCGTTTGCCTCTACAAGACCTCCAAAAAATTAGACAGCTTTGTCATGTACTTTTAGGCTTTCATGAATCTATGTTCTCTGATCACACAAGAAGCATGCTGAGCTACAGATCTCTCTCTGCTTTTACCCCAAAACTGTAACATTTATATTGCATCTTTCAAGGAGGTTGAATGTTCACACATTTACACATCTTGACAAATTCCAATTCTCTTCAATATATACACATTTCGCCTAATTTTTATTACTTGTTAAGTGGTAACTTCATAGCAGCTGCACGAGAATTTCCACGCTGGACCCCGCCAGCCTCTGATGCCTCAGTCTCCTTGTAACCAAGGTAAGACGGTGAAGTTGATTTTGGGTCATCCCAGTCATCGTCCCAGTCATCGTCATCAGCAGCTGCTGAAGTATGGGAAGGGGCAGGGAAAGGAGAAAGTTAGATATTTTCTCTTTAAAAGCAGAAAAAGCTACCTCAGCACTCATACACAAAATATTAAGAGCTAGTTCTGTGTTATGATTCCTCCTAAATTACCATCATCCCCACCAAATACAAGCTGCAAAACACTACACTAGAAATTCATGGGGAGGAGGAGGGGGGAAGACAGATATGTTGGCATGCTAAGATGCATTCAATGATGTTCCGTACTCACAGACTCCACATTAGTATTCTTCAGCTCTGAGTTCTCCTCTTTATTTAAGTCTTTACTACAAAAAGCTAGAGAAACCTTCTGAAAAGCTAGTCATTCCCTAAAATTAAGGATTTAGGAGCCTCTTCCACAGGCCTGAGGGCACAAATTCAAGGATGTTTAAGTTCCAGTTATGTACACTGAACAACATGCCTGAGAATAGATCATGTAAGCACAAGACTTTGGCTTGCCAGATTTCCATACAAGTTTGAGGTGTCCATTACAGAGGATCTGGTTTTTCTTTTTATTTTTAGGTTAAAAAACCCTATTAGTGTCTAGTTTATCCACATGGCAATGTGCTTCTATGAAGCTGGTTTTGTTTGCTTGCTTTTTAATAAGCCATGTTTTATATTTACAAAAGATGAAGCAATTCTTACCTCTACTGTCCACCTATACTGATGTATTCAAAAATAAGAGCATTATTAGCACACCTGGTCCTTGATATGCCTGTGGATGACCAAATGCTGCTGCTGTGTCCCAGTTATTTGAAGCACTGTTTCTCTGGCCAGAAGCACTTTCAGGTTTTGTCGTCCAGTTGTCAACAGCATTTCCATTATCCCAGTTCCCAGATTTCCCAACATGCCAGCTGGACCAAGGATCACTGGCGTTGTTTGCCTACATTGTATAAAGACAAAAGTAAAGAATAGGTTGCTGAAGAAACAAGTAATGACCCCATGCTCTCTTCTTGAAGTCTTTGATGTCTTCAGACTATGAGTTTGCATCCAGCACTGCACTTGCTTGTTTTAGGAGCAGCTGCCAAATCTTACACTCCCAGCTACACCACTCTTGAATGCAGTAAGCACCTGGAAGAACTGATCTGCTTTTCAGCAATATGACACCAAGACATGCTATTAAGAATGCTACACCTCCTCCAGTAAATTTAGCTTTTTGTTCCAACAGCATTAGGAGACACTCTTACCCATGGTAATTATTTTACACCAATACCACAAGTATGGTGTGTGCAAACTATTAATTACATAAAGCCACAGGCTAATTAGCACATTTAGAACAGGAAGGCAAATGTCAAGCATTCAGTTTTTCCAAATGTTTATTTTATCAAACTCAGATTAATAGCCTTACTGAAAGCAAATCATAAATTGCTCACTCACACCATCACTACTGGTGTGACAGTTATGGAGTTAGGGCCAGCAACCTGCTCAGATTCCCTGTCAGATCTTAATTCATTCATGTTGCAGACAAGGGAAGGAAGCAAAAATCTGCCAGGGAACAGTCTGGCATTTCCCTGTAGACCTACTCTCAGCAGAAGCTGCTAGTGAAGTTAATCACATGTACCCTTCTGCTGATGCTGCTGTGGAGGTGGAAACCTCAATGAGAGTGTAAAGCAGACATGTCGCTAACTATTGCAACAATTTGTCAAGTTCATCCACCAGTACCTTGGATTAATAGCTCAGCATCCTGCTCAGCTCCTTGATTTTAACACTACTCTTTGAAAAAGCAATAACTAGTTAAGTGCAGTCTACTCCAAACAAAGTGCAGAGAGTAGCAGGCAGAAAGAAAAAAAAATCCCACACACCCAAAGTGTAGGAGGAAGGAGGAGGAGGAGGAGAAGGGGAAGGAAAGCAAACAAAGCCTACAAAGCTTGTCTTGTTCAGCAGAGGGAGAAACAGCTTTGTAAAAGGAAGTCTCAAAACCTACAGAATCCAGTGCATTATTTTTATCATGAAGCAGCATATCAAAGAACGTATGCCTAATGTAAGTTAATCGCTAATAGACTTAACATTTACATGAATCTTCGAACATTTGCCAGCACAGAAAATTTAATAAAACTCCCAATGAAAGCCAAATTATCCTCTGCACGAATGGTGAATATGCTTGTTTCTTACACACACAAAAAAAAAAAGTACAGCTACTCCACAACTCCATTTTTCTTCACTAAAATTCCCTCTTCTCATTTCAGCTTTGACGTACTACTTAGGAATGAGAGCTCTCACTTTAGTTTTTTTCCCCAATGTCAGCTGAGAGTCAGATTTCACAGACACTCAAACATTCAAGACTCGAAAACATTTAGGACCTGTATTATTGAAATCATATAGCCCCTGCTCTTTAGGTACAGAATCCTCAGTACCTTGAAATTTCAACCAAGCCTCCAAGCTAGAGGGAAATCACCATTTTGAAGATTCACTAGTCAGTGGGTCTCTAGGAACTGATTGCATGAGAGGGATTATGTGGACAGCTTCTATACTGATAGTTTGGGGGACTTTGAGGATGGAACTTGTGCAAGAACTCTACTCCCTAAGAAAGCAATGCCACTAAGGTCTACCTAATTCTGGGCTGATACAGAATGCTACTCACAGCAGTTACAAAGAAGTTGCTGGTAGCTTATGAGGTGCCAGCTTGGTCTTCCTATGATGTTCATCTGAGTTTACGTAAACAGTAAAAAGACAGAATCATTTAGTTTGAAAAAGACCTTCAAGATTGAGTCCAACCATGAAGGGATGTAGGGGGGTGGGGGGTGGAGGCTGCAGGTGGGTCAACACAGGCCATCAGTCAGAGTTTATCATCTTTGCTAAAGGAAAACACATATGTGGGACCCAACCACATGGCAAAGTGTTGTCTCCTCCTAACATAACTTAGAGCACCTAGAAAAGAATAGTTTGCATAATACTCATTTGCATATACTTTTGCAATGTATGTTGTGGTGATCACTGGCAAATGAAAGCCCAGAAGTGGGATGATTGCCAAAAGGCTGAGTAAAGTTTTCCTCTTCTCTGTAGTTCATGGTATATAAGCAGGTGGCAAAGAAATCTTAAAATCTGCTGCAAAACAAGAGGGTTTCTGAAGTGTCCAAGAAAACTCTGGGGTAAGCTCCTGCCCCAAGGCATATCACCCACAGGCTATAGGAGGATTGGAATATGCTATTCCCACTCAGCTTCTTTCAGCCAAAGGTTCCACATTTATTTCCAAGGCACTGGTGAAGAGGGCAAGAGATGGGTTAGGAATGTATATATGGACAAGATCTCAAAGAGCATTTACAGGTCTCTTTTCATTTTTCCTCAAATGTTTGCCTATATACATACACACAGTGGACACTTCTTAGTAAAAAAAAAAGTCTCAGTAAAAAAGAGAAATTAAAAAAAAAAGAAATCCGTAAACGTGAAGGTCTCAGGTATCAGGCCTGCCATCATCAAGGTCCCATAGCACTGTGGATGACCAAGTAAAAGACACAGCATTTATTAAAATGGTATTCTCTGCTCCAGTCAATAGTTCTCTGTAACTCAGCAGCTGACAAATTACGTATAAGATGTCATTTCTGTGGCTTAGCTCTGGTTGAATAAACCCTATTTAAGCCAGCAAGTATTTTGTAAGTGATTAAATTACATGTTCTCATACCTGTAGTTTTCCATAACTGAAATTCGTAATCCTCTGATTTATTTAGCTAGCACAAAAAAAAAAAAAAATAAAAATGAAGAGTCCTTGCAAGAAGATGTTAGTCAATATAACTTGAAACAGCACAACTAACAACCAATCTCAAATGCATAGAAAGAAATGCCACACTACACATAATTAAGAAACTAATCAACCTTCAAATGAAACACTGCATCTCTTCACTCTTCAAGGTAACATCAAACAAGTACACTGAGATTAAAGCCAAGAATCAACTCCTTAAAGGCAGTCAATTTTTTCTCTGTTGTAAACTATTACAGACCTGCTCACTCCTACTGTTCTAGGAGAAAAAACACCACAAAAAGGCTATTTGGGGAACAGACAGAGGGAACACATTACTAAATATTTTAAAAGTCTTCCATTAAGGGCAGATTCAAACTCTCTGTAGAACCATATCGTTACTGGTGGGGGGCTGGGAGAGGCAAGGGGAAGTATAATTATAGTCGAATGAGAAAAAAATTCCACCAGAACAGGAAAATCCTCAGCTTGGGGTTGGAATGTCAGTATCTTCACCAAATGAATCATTACTTACATAGGAAGAAATGAAACAGTTGTTATTTTCCAGATAATCCAAAGTTACAGACAGTAAAACTAAGGTAAGTCACTGAGGCATCTCTCCGCACTGGCTAAAAATCTGGTTTTAACCTTTTGGTCAGGGCAGACTCCTTCCTCATATTAACAGATGCTCCTGACAGATTAATAGATCCATTCTACTCCTAAGGGACAAAAACCAAATCAAATATGACATTCAGATGCTAAAACTAAGCTAAGTATCTAAAAAGATGTAGGTAACACTGCCACCAAACCCAACAACCTCCAACCATAAAAAATACACATTGAAACCTACTCCAGGAGACAGAAGCCATGCTGAAGCAGTGAGTAGAGAAAGTAAGTCTAATCTTATCGAGGGAAGTCCAGGGCAGTCACAGCTGCAATGAGAAGCGTTACACTCCTGAAGAGGGGTTGAGAAGAGACAGCGAGCACAGAGGAATGGCAGAAAATACAAGAAAATTCATGGTGCCTCAGCTGACTACCTTACAGGAATGAACAGACCTCTCCACATTTACAGCTGTCTTACTTACCTGCATGGAGACAAAACCTGATGCATTCTCAGACACTACACTAAACTTGAGTTCTTTGGATAACAGCCTCTGAATAGTTTGGCGTGGGAGGTTTGTTTATTTGTTTTTTAAGTGAACACAGTCGTGTTAAAAATCAAGCTTGTTTCCTCCATGAAGAAACACAAAGGCCTAGAGGCCTACTCTGCAGCAATGACAGAATGGCATTCACTATGCTGTATTTACCACAAAGCATGTGTGCCCATCAGTAAATACTGAAGTAGCTGCCAGGCCCATAATATTTTATGCCCAAACTTTCTTCCTGGTAAACCATTACCTTAGTATTGTGGTCTTGGGCACCTCTTTTGCTTCTGAAGCAAGGCCCTCTTTTCTATTGTACAATTTAAACATGTCTTCTCCTTAAAGAAATGCTTTAGGCAAAGCAAAAGTGATCCTTACTAGACTTTAAAGGGATAATCAACCTTACAGACCCACATAGTAGAATGCTCCTGTAGCTAGAGGAAAGAACCAGGAGAGAAAACCTCCAGAAGCAGCCGACAAGGAGGCAGTAGCAGTGCTGTCCAAGGAACTCATCTGTTCCTCAGCTGCTCCTGTCATCTCACTTCCTTCTAGATGAAACCATCATCCAGCACATCTGCTCCCAGCCCCGCTGTCCCCTTCATGAAATAATCCCTGCAAAGGAGCAGGGCTTTGCCTGCTCACAAACCACATAAAGCCAAGGCACACCCACTGGACACTCCTTGCTTTCAACAGGAAAAAAAAAAAAAGCCACCAGCAGAAGAACTGAAATACTGCCATAAAGAGCAGAGCTCTTAGTTTTTTGGTTCCTTTCTCCACTTCCAATCTCGCTTCCTTATTTGTGAGGTTATTCACAGCTAAAGGGGACTACAGGCTGCATTGCTTCTGCACAGCAAAGGCACAGGATTTCCATCTATTAACTCCTGATTCAGCTCAAAAAAAGCCATGTTTGAAGTACAGAATAGTCTCTTAGAAAGTACACAATTCAGACTTGAGCAAAGAATACTCAGTGATAGGATGAGGGAAAAAAAACCAAAACACCCTCACTGCCTAAAGGAATATTTTTTGCTTTTAAAATTAAACTGGGCTTAAACTTTCAATCACTAAAAAACCTATATAAATTTATTCAACAGAGCTCTCTCAGGCTTCTGTTTTTGTCACTCACATCTGCACATGCAAATGGCAATCAAGTCACCTCTCTATATCCTTGCCTTCTCTTGAGCAGATTTCCATCCCTAATGGTTTCTTCTTGAAATACAGATAAGAAATTACAGACAGTTTTCCAGGTAGCAGTAACAGCAATAACAGAAACAGAAGAAAGACTCTGGGTTCCTCTCTGATGTTCCCTAGACACCCCAAATGAGGCACAAAGACTAAATAAGGCTTTATCCTTCCTTTTTGGAGACCTAGTCTCAGTTTTTGTTTGGGAACAGAGGGCAGGGGTTTCCTTGTTGCATTGAGGCGAACAGTATTACTGGCTAAGGCTTCTCAGCCTTACAATTACAAATGCACATGATTCCACTTCAAAATAAGTGCTCGGTGAACAATGAACAACAATAAAAAAATTAAAATCAGGAAGGAAACTAGATACTGAAGTAACTCATCATCTATGGTGAAGAGGATCATGTAACATACGCATGCCACATGCAATTTTAAGTGTGCAAGCAAGCAAAAACACTCATAGGACAAGATTTTCACCACTATCATGTTATAGTATTCTTTATATAGTCAAACTACTAGACTACAAGGCTACCTCATGAAATAAGAAGTCCAATGAAAACAAAGTAAGAAGAAAAAGAGCATGCAAGCCTTGTAAATTATGGAAAATAGATTATTTCAAGAGTCAGATTTTGCTTGAGAGTATGAATGCAGATGAAGGTGAGGAGTGATCACAGTACCACAGTTTAACGTCTTGTCTGAGCCTTTGACTCCACTGGGATGCCCACAAAAATAAAAGCTCAGGACAACTCCATAATTCAAACTGGTACAATCACCGTCATATGTGATGGTTAAATATGTGAATGTGATTAATTCCAAAGCAAGCCACCGCTTCCAGTGCTGTGTGGAAGCCACTGGCTGGTACTTCGGTTAAACAAGAACTGGTCACAAATTCTTGTTACTGGTTTGAATGCAATGGTTCAACTGAGATGGGGTGAGGGGGAAGTGGGAAAGCTGCTTTCAAATTGCATGTAGCAACGGAGGATGTTATAGTATCATTACCTGTTTTACAGGAACTATAAGTTACTAATCACGAAAGCAAAACCAGCATAATTTTTATTTTATTTTTACTTCTGAACAGTTCTAACCCACCAGTTTTACTTGCTCTATCTTTTGCACTATGCCCTTCTAGACAACAGAGGCACACAGAGGCAACTATACACTTCATCTTAAAAACATACATATTTATGCAGAGTTAAGTGCAATTAGTCAAGGAAGTAGTAGTTACCAAAATGCACAAACAACTGTAATTTTAACTTCCATGGTGAACCCACTTGTGTATTTTATAAGGCAATTCAGCATACTCGTTTAACGAGACAAACTGGACTCAACCAACCATGAGTGAATCATGTTTCCCATGAAAATACCGTGTGTGCAGTAAAGCAGTAGTGTCAGTGAATGGAAACACTTTTACAGGAACACTACAACATGCATGTCAAAATTTCCACACCAGTAGAATAGTGCACTCTTAGTAAGATCACTATACTTATTTCTCCCATTTCTTAGCATTTATTGCTGCCCATAGCAGTGCAGGGTGGAGTTATGGTATACAAGTTTAACAATAGCAATTTGCATTTCCATGCAAAGAGTGGAAAAGACATGAATTAAAGCCCTGGGAATAGTTTCTTTAGTGCTCTCCTTATGCATGCAGGTAACTTAGGAGTTGCCTCAGCTCCTGCACACCAAACTACTCTTCACTACTATTTATTTATCCTGCCTATACAGAAGTTCCACAGTTTTCTGAAGAGAAAGGGTTTTCTACACATAAGACAACAAGTTTATTTTTATATCCTTCAACAACTGTATAGCAGCTTGCCCTTCTACCCAGGGAAAAGTTATCCTGAGTGATTTCACACTTGCCACTGGACAAAATAATAAAAACATGAGAGGTTTCTGTTAGTTGCCTCCTGTGTCTACTCACAGGGCCTTGTTGCTCTTCCCACAACATAAGTGGAGACATGAAATGTGATTTGTTAAAGTCACACTGGAATTAACTGAAAAATCCATAACTCACAAAAATGCAAACTCTCAGGATACTTATTTTATCCAGAACTAAGACAAGCTGTACAGTCATCTTTATACAGAAGTAGACTTGACAGTGATTAGATAATCTGTGTCAGGAAAAAGGAACAAACTCCCCTACAAATGCAATCTAGGGTTGGCTACAAAAACTATTTTTGTATCTTAAATACTGTGAAGCCACATCTACAGATCTTATGTCAACACAGCTGGTGATCCGCTTCCACCCTGAAACAGACAGGCAGTAATCCATTCTAATTTAATTTATATATTTTTAATACTTGTTTTTTTACTCTCCACAGGAAAAAAAAAAGGCTAGACTAAGCTCTAGAGGGAAGGGAAAAAAAAACATGTAGACTAAAATACATCATCATCTACTGAAATTTATAGCATTTCTATGTTCAAACATGCACATTACACAGACTGCAAATAGCTGGACCACATTATAGCTAATTGTACATACAGTTTGTTTTAGCTTCTCAATAGGGAGAACTAGTTTGAGCCAACGTAGTTGTAATTTACAGTTAATTTAGATTAAATCTAGCTAACTCAGATGAACACTTGTTAAAATGGAAATCTGATATTTTTTTCGGAGTTTTTAGAACTTTTGAAATTAGACGAATGAAAAATCACCACCAGACCAGGGAGGCTGGACTAGATGATCTCCAGGTCTCTTCTAAACCCTACCATTCTGTGATAAACATTATTTAAAAGCATCAAACAGGGTAATCATTGTTACTACAGCCCCTGAAAACAACTCAGCATCAAAGAAATACTACAAGAACAAAATATAATACTAATTTTTCATCAGAAATGAGAAATTGTTTTCAGTATATTTCAAGACATTTATTTGGTTTAACTGGCCATAATTTATATTAATTTCAGTGCCATTATTGCCAGTGTTATTCTAACTCCAGAAGAGTTTACAGGTAAGTAACATGAATATACACACACACACACACACCTCTAAAAAACAGAAAAAAAAAAAGTGCTGATACACTTACTCACTGGTTGTTCCAAATGACAGTATAAAATTAGCACCCTGCATTGCCAATCAGAGGAACAGTGGTTTGACAGAGAAGAAAGAGTTCTCATTTGCTTTGCTTACTCTGTCCAAGGGCTACAAGGTCAAAACAGCACAAGATCCATACAAAAGTCATACAATAGCCTCCATCTTTGGCAACTAAGGTCTACTTACATTGTAATTTGTTGAATCATTTCTTAAAGGTTTTTCAGACATTAAACCACAAATATTACAGGCAGATGTAACATTAAATTCTCCTACCTGGTGTTCTTCTGAATCTAAAAATAGTCACCTTGAGTAATTCCCCCTCCCCCTATATCTGCATATAATTAGCATCATTACCTCCTCTGATTGCTTTCATCTCCCCAACATCTTCTACAGGTAACTCTTAAAAAAAAAAAAAAAAGAGCAGCTATTGTTGGGACACTACTAATATAAGAAATGAATTGGGGAAGAGTGACCAAGAGCCATGCAGAATTCTTCTCCTTAGGAAGTACCTCTGTGCCCCTTTTCTACTGTCACTTTCCACCTGGGTGGCAAACCCAGGCAAGGTACAACGCCAAAGTATTGCTGTGGTCATCATATCTTTCTCAGCTAAGAAAAGGAAGTAAAAGCAGCTGCTTTTAATTATTGCTTATTAATTACTTTTCAGGAGATTTATTTACTGAACAACAAAATAACCTTCTTAGAAAAGGACAGACAGGGGGTTGGGCAGTGTTTGAGCTGATAATGTTTTCTCTAACACCAAAAAGTTACAGATTCCAGAATAGGAAACCAAAAGCCTCTTACTTGCCTGGAAAGCAAAAAAGGATGGCTGTAGACAGAAGTTAAAGTGTAGATGCTTTTATTTTAAGTGAGATATGTATGCATAGAAGCTAACCTGGAAAAACCATAACGATTTAGGGTTCTGTATAACATGCAGCATTGCTACTCAACAAATGCAGTCGCCCCCCAGACCTATCAGGGCATATGAAGACACGTCAGCAGAAAGACAGAAAAAGCTATAGACAAAATTTGCATTCAAATGTAACTAGTTGTACTGGTTTCTGCTGGATAGAGTTAATTTTTTTCATAGTAGCTGGTAGGGGGCTGTGTTTTGGATTTGTGATCAAAACAGCGTTGATAACACAGGGATGTTTTAGTTATTGTTGAACAGTGTCTGCAGAACTGACAGAGAAACAAAGTCAAGGCCTTCGGTTTCTCACTCTGCCCCACTAGCAAGCAGGCTGCAGGTGCACGAGAAGCTGGGAGGGGGCACAGCTGACCCCAGCTGACCGAAGGTATATTCCCCAACATGTGACATTATGCTCAGCAGTAAAGCTACAGCAATTAAGCAGGAACAGGAGATGCTCAGAGTTATGGAATCTGTCTTCCCAAGTAACTGTTAAGTATAGTGAAGCCCAGCTTTCCTGGGGATGGCTAAACATCAGCCTGTTGATGGGAAGCAGTAAATGAATCCCTCAGTTTGCTCTGCTTACATGTGTGGCTTTTGCCTTATCTGCTGAACTCTCTTTATCCCAATCCACAAGTTTCCACACTTTTACCCTTCTGAGTCTCTCCTGTCCCACTGGGGAAAGTAAGCAAGCGGCTGGGTGGGACTGTGCTGCCTACCATGCTCAAGTCTGTGGTTTAACTGGTCTCTTAAAAAAAAGAAAGCCAACAAAATCTCTCACACACATTTCAAGTTAGCCAGATCTATTATTTTTAATAATGCTTGGCACTGAAAAACTATGCTACTACCTGGTTTGTTTTGGTGGTGGTGGTGGTTTGGTTTTTTCTTTGTGTGTGTGGGTTTTTTTTTTTTTTTTTTCTTCACTGTTTTAATTTTTATTTTACTTGGTACTAGATGAATGGAAATAATTCTAAGAACTAAAACATCTTTTGAATTATTGAGATTGGGGGGTGGGGGTGCTGCATAATTATGTCTATGTTAAAGTGACTTAATGTTTAGAGGAAGTAATTTCTTAGTAGTAAGAAAATAAACCCAAACATCCTATTCATTTCAAAGTGCTTTTATAAATTTGTCTTGGAATAACCTTGTGCCCCTCCACATTACTATAAAATACAATAGTTAGCATAACATGTCAGCATTTAGGAATGCTATTTTTTCCTTACTCAGTCCACCAGACTACATCTATGAACATTTTGGTTTCTGCTACAGTGCCACCTCCAACACTGATTCACTTTACATTGACACAATTTCTCATTTTTCTTTGAGCTCCACAGCCTGAGCACATTTCGTTTAAGATGAAGTGCTTTATGTTGAGCTAGTCACTCATTAAGGTACTTGTAAAGACTAAGTCAACTGCTTTCAACTGCAAAGTGCCTGAGCAAATTCATGGTAAAACAATGTAAATGTTAGCACAACCAAATGCAGAGGAACACATCTAGGAAGAAGGGCCACACCCACAAAGTAGAAGATTGTATTCTTTTAAGTGGTGGCTCTAAAAGAGATACCAGTATGAAAGAGATGAGCAACTCAGTATAACCTCCCCATGCAATGCTGCAGGCATCAATGCAATCTTTCACTCTGTCAGGCTTCTCTACACCAGAACAGCAACACCTAACCTGACTGACAGCTGATGTACACAGGAGCAATGCACATGTTTTACAGACAAGTCACAAGACCAAAGATACTGCAAAAAAGCTTTTTTTTTTTTAGGGTAAGAAAAGTGTCTTAGGTCAGACAGATAGAATAGATATAATTTAATAATCAAGAGGACAATTAGCCATAGAATTTTTGCAAGCAGAAAACAGTATGCACTGTAGAGCTCTCTGATCTGGGAGAAAGGCCTGTCAATTGAAAGTGGAAGCCAGACTTCTTAGCATAAAAATTAAATTCCTATTAGCAATAAGACACTGGAAAAAACTATTAGATATATGTCAGAAGTTGAAGAAGCCAGTCTTCAAATCAAACTCCATTTTTCTTAAAAATATAGATAACGAAACAGCAGTTACTGAAGTCAAAGAAAAAAAAAAAAAAAAAACACAACCTAGAGAAAATGAAAATAACTTATGAAATAAAATTCTGATCTCACAACAGGATGGTTCCTGCTATGAGAAAACAGGAAAACAAAAAGACCCCAAACCCCTAGCCTGAAGACATTTGCTTCCCCTCCATCTTGTGTGGCTTTGGCTGCATCCAGGTGCACACTCTCCTCCCTCTCTCTCTTCTCTGCTAATGTTAGCAATATAGTTTTACTACAATACACTACGGTACGCTGGTTTTCCCAATGGACTCACACAGCATTTGGAAGATTTTTATGGTTACAGTCTGGAAAGAATAAAAATGTTCTACTTCTGAATGAGTTAAGAAAACTAACTTTCCCAGCAGTGACAGTATCTAAACAGTAACATGTAGCATTAATAGTCAACAAAAGTGTTCCCTAATGAAAACACAGTTACTTCAATTAGTGTTTTTATGAGGGCTCAAAAGTATAGCACAGTACAATTAAAGAGTGCAAGGAGTTAAGTCAACGAAACATGCCATGAATACTGTGCCTGAAAAAACAGAAGACATACCTGATTACTGCTTGTTGCAGCAGAGTTGGTCTGAGCTGTATTTGAAGAAAGGGAATCAAAAAAGGCTTGGTCAGCTAATGAGTTACCGCAGCTAATTCCATCTTTTGCACCTTCAGTTATAATCTGAAATGGAAAAGTTGCAAAAGATTTTTCATGCTTCCATTAAACATAGGATATATGATTTGATTATCATATATAATCATCCTAACATTCATGTCATTAGACTTTAAGATGGTTGCACACACCCTTTTTGAACTCAGATTCCACAGACCCTTTCACAACAAACTGATGTGATAATCTGGAGGATTTGCTTCCCCAATAGATGGAATTGGTTTGCATTGTAACAGTGTAACATATAAGACTTGTAGCAGTGGACACCTATCTATAAATTCATTAGGTATTAACAAGGTTGTTAACAACTACTTGGAGACTGGGAACTCAATACTCAAAGGATCAGCTTGGGACAGCAAGCTGGGAGAGCTAACAGCTACTAGACCACAAGCTAGCCTACTGAAGGCAAAAATAAGGTCATTGAGTCAGCATTGTTCTCCCTCCCCCTTTTGTTGTTTTTTTAAACAAACACAACATCGGTGAAGGAAGGGAGGCAGGCACTTGCCTTAAGAGGAGGCTGTGGAAAATACTTATATGGCAACCTGCAAACATACAAAACACTCAGCCCTCCAGGAGTGAATTGGATTCCAGTCTTTCCACTGAGATCCCAATTCCACCCCTAACCCAATACCAGCAGCCTTTAAACAAAGAGCAGATCAACACACACTGAAAAGACAGCAAAGGTCCCCAGGAGGAAGATAAGCTGAGCAGTTCCTGGATTTGGGATCCCATATCCCAGGTGCCAGAGACGTGGTTCCATTCCAGAGACTTATTAGCCTGTGGCAAAATCAGCCACAGCCACACCTGTGTAAACTTGCATTACTCATTTCACTTCTATATCTGGATCTTGATAGGAAAACAAAACAATTATTGGCTCATGAGACCCCCAAAACAGAAGCAGACTCCAAATAGCTCACATTCTGCAGATCACCAGTATTTACTGTAGACAACCTGCTGTTACCTTTCTTGGGAAACCAGTAAGAAGCACAGTAGCTTCAGGCTTTAACATTGGAATTTTTATGTTTGGGTATTACAGTCTGATCAGCAAACCAGAGGATGGCCTTTTCAGTAGTTCTGCTTTCTTAGTGCAGAGCAGTGTGGTCACTCACCTCAACATAATCCGTTGGAACAAGTCCTCTCTCACCTTGGCTGTTTTTTCCTTCTAACCAGCCTCCACCAACATTCTAAAAGAAGTAGCAATATAGAAGCAGTTTTACTAGACAGATCCCACAGCATACTTAAAACAGCTCAGGAGGAAGCACTGCCTTACTGTCAAATGCAAAGTTTGAGATGTAGTTATGACTGTACAATACGAACAAACTCAAATCTGCTGAAACAGCAGATACTCACTTAAACAGAATACAGACCACGCCTGTTTCACAAAACTATTACTATTGTGGACTTCAGATTTAACAAGGATTAGGGAGAAAAAGGATGATTTTCAGCACTTTTGATCACGCATGAAACTACAGTCAATTGGACCAATTGCATCAAAACACAGCTATTAGTATGCCAATTCTCCAAAGCATCAGTTTTAATCAACATGTTATAAAGAAACAAGACTCAAGTAATTAAGCTGTTGGTAATATCTGTAAAATCTCTGTTTCACTTATTGATGGTGCAGAGGTGTGTGATGAGTGGGAGCTATAAACCACAAGAATATTAAGGATAATCTTGAGATTAAGAGAGGCATATGCTATTCAAGATAGGAGACACTTTCTAGTTTAATAGCATGCCACTTGCCTCTGAAATGAAATGTAGTTTGGAAAGAAGCAACAGTTCAGCTCTGATCTCAGTGGGGTATCCTGTTACTGTCTGTTGGGTTTTGTTTGTTTGTTTATTAAAAAAAACACACCACAAACATTCTAGGTATACTAAGAAACCTTTGCAGCCCTTTGCAGTTAAGCAGTCAGTATCAGGGCAACAATTTCTGGAGAAGCCCGTTTTGTTTTATATCAAGCTGCTCCTTGAACACATAATTACACGTCAAGGTAACTCACAGCTGAAAATTTGAGCCACATATGCTGCACAACAATTACTAAATTCCAAGATTTCTTAGTTTGCTTCTTAAAGGCTGTTTACTCACAATTTCTTTCTTTCACTTGGAAATTTTATGTAATCCTGCACATAGTAAGAAGTCTGCTTATGTGTTCAAGATTTTAAAAAGCAAAGCTCAATCCGTTAATTTCAGTAACAAACTTTCATTTGCCTATCTTTGGTACCTAAAAGCTTACACTCAGGAACACAACCATCTCAGATTATAAATTCAACTAACATGGTTAAACCACAAAAGCAATGAGATCTTGAGCCAGAAGTCACATTTGCACCACTGTGCTGAAGACCAACCATCAGCACACTTTCATGACTTACACTACTGCTGTCAAAACTTACGTATGAAAAATAAAAAAGAAGAACCTCTGTAGCAATCTATCCCACAGTTTAATCATGGACATCAGCATAAAATAGTTTTACTTGGTTTTAACTATATTGCCTTAAAACACAGAAGTCTTGTTCAGTGAGAACCACCATAAAAGTGGCAAACTATTTAGTCCTATGTTGTGTATGTTTGTGAAACAGCATTAAACTCCCAAATTAATTTAAAATGTTACCTCTGCCACAGCATAGCATCCTACACAAGAGAGTGCTGGTTCTATTAAATATCTGCTTCAAATATTTAAGGTCAGTGGAACTAAAAATTATCAAGATTATACATTACTAGCCTCTTCCAAGAATTATTTCATTCTGCAGAAGCTGTATTTCCTACACAACTAGATATATAAAATCTGGTATCAAGATAAGGCATTTTTCATTTGTATGCATTTTTAAAAGAAAAGTCTCTTTGCTGAGCCCTATCACAACAAAAATCAAAAGTAGAACCAACTAACACATCTTACTACTAATGCTAAGAATTATATAGTACAATGAGTTCACTCAAATTTGAACTATATACACAAATCAAATGTCAGTGTCTAAAGTACTATTAATTTAAGAACTCCCTTGATAGCATCCACCACGCCTATCCTGTACTTTGTCTATAGTGCTTTCATTAGGAAAGGACACAAAGGTTATTAAGAAATTTTGTCACAAGTTCTTTGAATAAACTTGGAATGCTGACGTCATTGATTAAAAAAATCTCAAAACCAGGAAGGGAGCTGGCATGCCTTATTCAAATTCAAGTGTAAAGCACCTGAATGATTCCATACACATAAAATGTGGTACATTAGGCACACAAACTCCAACACATTCAGATCTCAATGGTATCACCATCATTCGCTCCTTACTCTGCCTTGCCACTCAGCTGCTTATAGAGGGGAACAAAGCTGAGCAAATTCCCAAGTCTGTAGGCACAACCTGAGATGGCCCCGTCCGCCAAAACTGCTCATCGCATTTGTTCCTACAGAACTATTAAAAAATTCTTGGTATATAATTTATTTGCTAATTCTTCAGGGATGGGTAGCCAAGGCTTTTAGATGACACCTAGGACCTTTTCTCTTCCATCTCAGGAAAGTGCATTGCAGTCTTGATTTCAGATCCATTTTCTTACCGGGTTGGTAATCACAATGATCTCCCCTTCACTGACGGTCAGCTCATTGTTTCCAGGCTCAGCAGCAAAATCATACATAACACGAGCCTGTATGTGAAAAAGAGCATAGCAGTGAGTTTTCCAGCTTACTTAGAAGATTTCATTAAGGAAGTATCATCAGGACTTACTCTTTCTGCTGCTTAAGAATAAGTGGGGTAAGGCTGGATGTACAAAGAGCAACTGAGCACGTAGGAAGCTAACACTTCCTAAAATTGACCTCCAAACAAAATGCTAACGCAAGCTTTACATGATTAAAATCTCCTGCAGAGCTCATTAGAGTTTATAGTTATTTTCCACAAGGATTCACAGTTTAAGACTGGCTGTTCTCTCCACGGTGAGAACTATCTGTCCAACTTTTTCAAGAAGAAGGAGGCAAGGCTTCTAACATCAGCAAATAATCCAATTAATGTTTTTTCTACAAGACATACTCCAACTCCAATTCGAGTAGAGGGAACTGTTTCACAGAATAAGTAATTCAGAAAAACAAGTAAATGCACATGTAAGGAACCACTGTTGCACATAAGTAACATGTAAAATTATGTTTTGAGATCCTGTGTATACAGGATGAACTATGCAAATACACAAACAGCAAGAGTAGGCCTCTTACATATTTGCACCAGGCGGGAAGGAAAACCAAAGGTAAATCTAATTTTTAAATGTTTAGACACATGAAGGTTTTCCTGTGTACTGACTCTGCTAGTACAGTACAAAAGGAAATGTTATGTTTGAAACATTAACAAAGTTGTTTAATATTTAAAAACAGTTCTGCTTCTTTATACAAAGAATTGTGACATGGCCAAAGATCATATTCCCAAACATCTTTTTATTGTCTTCTATTAAATTCCTTTCCAATCTAAAAGTAGAGAAAGCTCTCAAGAATTACAAAAGGAGTATATTTATTTTCTCACAAACTGTTGAAATGGATGCAGAGAAAGCCCACATACTTTCCTCTTGGCTCTTAAAGGCACACCTAGAATCAAAGTTTTAGTTTTCCATTTAAAGTGGAAAAGTCTCTTCCCTGGAAAGAAAACTCATCCCTCTAGTAGAACTTGTTAAAGATAAAAACCTTATTATTTACACCTCAAGTTTTTATGACAGCCAGGTGCCCCAGAAGTAATTAATACATTATTTTGTCTGATTGATGCCAATGTTGAAGCATCAAAGAGCAGCAAAAGTGAAAACTAGAGTACAAGTCAGGAAGGGCAAATAGAAAAAGTACAAGTTTTAACAGACAGTACAGACAGTTATAACAAAAACATCAATACTCAATACAGATCATATCATAGCTCTTATTTCTCCATCTTGTACAGGATTAAAAGCAGCAGAAAGTTTATTTCAGGACACACACCTATTTCCCTATTACATCTTGACTGAGGCAAAGTCTCATCTTTACCAGGACATATGCTTTAGTTACCTCAGGTTGTACAGAAGTAGGCTTTGTTCCTGCAGATTAAATAACTAAATCCAAGAAAAACAATTTTATAGTGGTGTTACTAATAACACAGACACTCTGTACAGCAGTGAGGTCCTTCTTGTACTTGAGAAGTCAAGGGAAGAAAAAAGAAACCGACACCCAAATGTTTCTGTGACTAAAATGACACGAAACTCATGATTTCTGTTGAAAGCAAGTTATGTGATAAGCAAAAAAAAACCCAGAAACCTCATCAGACAGATATTCATTATCAAGCTTTACCTGTCTCAAAATTGCAGGTGGTTCTGATCCCCAGCTAGACATCCCTTGTCCTGACACAGAACCAGAAAAAACATAGCTTCCCTCCCCTACATTTTGTTTTCCCCGAGTACCATGTGGAAATACTTCTGGCTGATTGAGATCCTTTACTTCAGCATATATAAAAACACAGCAGAGAAAAAATGCTTATGTTGTAGTTCAGCTGACAAAGCTAACCCTGAAGCATGTGAACAAAAAAAAAAAAAAAAACAAACAAAAACAAAACACAACCACAATCAGAACACTTGGTTTTTTCCAGTAGGGAAGCATAACATCACAGAAAAGTTCCAGGCACTCTGAATGCTTCCTTGCGTGGAAGCTTCTCCTTTAGAAATGACCCTTTTGGCACTTTCATCTTGGTTTTGCATGACATAATCTGAAGAGGAGAAAAATGTTTTCAGTAACACTGACTGCCTGCCTTCCAGCAGAAAATCAGGCCTCCATGCAAACACAATAAGCTGCCTTACTTTCCTTAAAAAGTAAACTGAAGAGAAGCAGCCTCTCTCTTGAAATACAAGAACAGTTTTAGTAGGGGTGTAAAAAGCCCCAGCCTCTGCGTCTCTTCCCTCAGCAGTAGTAGATGAAGGTGTTGAACATCTCCTTTTTGCAGCAGGTTACAAATACTTAACCAGTCCTCCAAGCCAATCTAACAATGCTAGGCAGCTATGGAGGAAAGCAGCTTCTTGGCCCTCTTCAAGTAGCACACTGTAGTATTAAGTTCTTGCTTTTATTCACATGAATGATGAAAATTCACCAGGACAAGGGCAGATTTTACCAGCCTTCATGAAAACTGGCTGTATGGGGTCTGTCTGAGCTGATTTCCCCATAGCAGCCCTCCTGGTGCAGTGCCTTTGTGTTGGGAGTTCGAAGGGTGCTGGTAACACCCATGTTGTGCCTACCCCTGAGCAATGCTTGCACAGCACCAAGGCACTTTCTAGCACTCCTCCCTCAGTGGGACTGGGGGAGCAGGAGGCTGGGGGGAACATAACCAGGCTACTGGCCAAAGGGATATTCCATACCATGTGACATCAGCTCACCTACGAAGCTGGTACAAAGTGGGAGACAGGGCTGCTCTTTGGTCCTCCCGAGCAACCGCTAAATATTTTGGAGCCCTGCTTCCCAGGAAAGGCCAGACATCACCTGGGGATGGGAAAGAGAGAATAAACCTTTGGGTTTTTTCTCTTCGCTCCCGCACACGGCATTGCCTGCCTTTGCTTTCCAATTAAACTGCCTTTGTTTCTACCCACAAGGGGTTTTGTCTCCAGCTTATATTCCTTCCCCCATTTGCTCTGTGGAGGAGGGAGAGGAAAGGGGGATAGTGATAGAGAATCAAGTTCCTCAGAAAAATCTGAAAATATTCAGCTTGTACGAAAGGAAAGGTCAAGACAGATATACAGGATTTAACGAAGTCATTATGCCAAAGCCTATCTATTCACCTGCTCCATATGCCCATTTCAAAGTTGTTAAAAAAGTAAAAAAACAAAACCCCACACACACAATAATTTGTCTTACTGCAGTTTAAGAAAATGAAAATTAAAAAAAACATCTGCAATACAATAGAAATGGATTACTACAGAGCACTACGTATTTGAGGTACATCTGTAACCTAATCCACACACTGACACTTCAAAGACATTTTCCAAATATTTTTGCTGGTACTCTCCATTACAGTTGCATCGCTGGGCTCATCTGCCTAGTTTGGGAATTAAGTCCTTAAGAACTTCTAGCAAGTAAGCTTTAGTGCTGTCCTCCTACTGTCGAGATTTAATGGGAAAACCAGCAGAAACTCAATCAATTCCAAAGTAAGTGAAACTGTCTTAAATGTTTTCCCTCAATTTAATAAGTGCATTGTTAACAAAGGCACACCCTCTAGCCTTTCCGTGGGCAGAGGCACCAACCCAACCCTATTTAAATTTTTGACAATCAGTTCTAAGATACTGCAGAAAGGAAAACTGTTTGGTTTTTCAACAAACTTTTTCCTACTTACTGGCCACAAATATTATATCCAAGTAGCAGTTATGGCTCCGAGTTAGATCTTTGCCACTTATGCAAGACAAGATATGGGCATGGAGAGAAGAAAGCATTTAAGAAGAAAACTATTTTAGCTCCTGGGCATCACAGTACATGCATCGAATATTAGGCCTAAACTTATGGATATTTTGAATATTGAAAATGTCGATCTCTGATGAATCCCACAGATCACAGAATGAACACCACAAAGGCAACATCTTCAAAACACAGGTTTTAAAAAAAGAATCCAAGACTTGTTACAATAACTGTTGTTTTTCATATTTACTTCTGATCACATACATACATACAAAAGGATCAAACAATCCAAGAACTACAGAAACGTCAGAGATCCAAATATTCCATTAGTGGAATAAAGGCCATTGATTCATTTACAGGATGCTGCAAATACACAAAACAAGTCAGACTTGTTAATCTATCTATTTGCTATAAGAAAATCAGTTTCTTTTACTGGCTGCACATCTCTCTCCCCCCTCCCCATCCCAAGATACAACTGGTTCTGGATTCTAAAGGGATTTTTCAGATCCTTTGAGAAAACTGGCTGCTAGCCCCAAAAGTTTAAACAGATTTCACTCATCTGAAAGCAGACCTGATCACTGTAGTGCATACCTACTGCCTGCCTTTGCTCAGGTGGCAGCAGAGCTTCCCACACCTCCACCGGGAGTTTGTAACCTGCCCCAACATTGCTCCCTGGTGTGAGAAAAGGCCTGCGCAGATTAAGTGGGAACTTGACACAACGCATGCCAAGGAGGAAAGGGCTGTCTGATGGCCAGAAGCTCTGATGTTGCAGTTTCTCTTAAGTAAGAAGAAGCCAGTAGTCTTTCCTACAAGTTGAGGTCAGTGAGAAATCAGTATGAATTTCTCCTTATTAAAAGAGTAGTTACACAACTGGACTGTAGTTTCCTCACACATTTACTGACTCACTACAATGTGAAGCCTCTCAACTTCTAGAAATTTTAGCATTGCAGTTAATTACTAGTACTGTGTTTTTGTGATATGATAATAATAATCATGCTTATGCATATTAAAACACAAAAGGTTCTGCACATTAAAAAGTAGTACTTACATTAGCAAAAATATCATTCCTCTGCAGACCTGAAGCAGATTTAGCCTTTCTCTATTACTTACTTCTAGTACCTCCCTGGCCTTTTCTAATAAAAACCAAGAGGAAAAAAATAAAAAAACTGAGAGCATTTGCCAACTTATCTCTGCAAACAGCCCTAAGACTACACAACTGTAACTGTCACTCATGGCATAAACTAAGTGGAAAGGAAGTTATCTAGAAAAAGTCATTAAAATAAAATCCCAGTGAAGGATTACATTAGATCTACACAAAGTTACTACAAGAGTATCCAAGAACTCCACAGACATCCTGATGGATTGGCTCTTCTGTATTTCCCCCCAGAATCTTGAAGGTGATAAAGCAACAGAAGCACACACTTCCCATAAGAAGAATCTCTCTGCCTTTTCTAAGATATTTCCCTCAGAGATGTGTTTTTCAGGAGAAGCAGGACAAGGAAAACCACTGTGTTCCTTACTAGCCATGAGCATAGAGACTAACAGCTAATGCACAGCTTCCCTGTCTAAACCTCTGTTGATAAGAATGATTAACAACCCCCAGAATGATTAATAGGGTTTTTTTAAGTTCAGTCTTCTGAAGCAAAATGCTTTTGTCACTCTGGACTTCCTGATGCAGAAGTGCTGCATTACAATGAAAGTATGTTTTCTAGCACTAAAAATGAAGAAGCCACTCAAAAACTGGACACAACTTCAAAAATGCTTTCCCAACAGGCAGGGCTTCATTATATTAGAAAAAGCCCTGGCACTTTTAGAATTAGAATAAAGGTGTAATAAGATTACCTTGAAACCACTTCTGCATGATTCTGTGTAAGAAAAAAGTGACTAGTCAAGTTTTCAAGTGTTAAAAGAGACTTGGAAATGCTTTCTCAGGTAACAAAGGCAATGACTGACTAGCTTCTCCAGCAGCTCAGGTCTTCCTCAGTAGGACAGATAAGTTCTTCATATCTTAGAAACATATTAGCTCTTCAGATCTACCACATGGGACTTCACTGTCTTGCTGAAAATAATTTTTTCATCAGGAAGGAAGATATGAACTCTGTTCAGGCTAGTCCAGCTTCTTTTTGGCTACATATTTTTGATTTACAGAACATGAGCTTCTTAGAGCTGTCCACCTGTAACCAGCATCAGCACACCCCAAAGCCCTCTGAAACTCACTCTTGGCCAGCATTACAGACAGCACACCCTCTAAAAACTTGCATTCAGGTGAATTCCTGCATATCAGGAAGCCCCTTGTTCGGTTCAAGCATCTTAGGACTAAGTTACTGATTCAGTATGAGGACTAAAATGGTAACATAAGGCTAAGATCTCTTAAAAGTGATAGAATGTAGCAGGCCTTAAAAATCTTAAGGTACTTAAATATATTACAGCTTCTTTCCATGCAGTTACAAGTCAGGTGGGTAGATAACCATTGCCACAGAGCATGGAAAAAAGCAAAGAGAAACTGGTATTTTCCAGGTTTACAATAGTGCTTAAGAATTTTAAAGTCTGTGGATTATTTTACAAGCAGCTCAGTAGTCTTAAAAAGCAGCATTCAAATTCAGATACTTTGAGAAGAACCATTAGCACTATTAGAAGAGGTGCTTGGGTACTTTTTGTAGTGTCTGTTATTTATAGGGCACTGTCAAACCAAGTAACTGAATTCCCATGCACCCAAGCAATACAGAAGCAAGGGAAATTCTGCTGCAGAAATACATGCAAGACACCCACATGACTTAGAGATATTTCCAAATACCAACTCAGATACTCCTGTGAATCACATCTCAGCTCTCAGTTGGGTTAAGTACCTGAAGGTTTTTTTTTTCTTGTTTAAAACATTACTTATAAACTAGTAATCAGTTATTAACAATGTACTACAAAACTTTTAACCATGAAGATGACTTTTTTTCAGAATCAATTTACTGCCCTGCTCCAAATGCCAGGTCCTCAGATAGAGTCGACTCTAAATGTCTGATTTGAGAAGATTAATTCCAGTTACACCACAACATACAACCGCAGCAAATACAGCCTGTGTTTGTATTTTTTGTATTTACCGGTGTTAGGCAAGATGAATCTCTCTTAAGTGTGATTAAAAACTCTGCCAAGATTAATCATTACTGTGCCTCTGAAATCCAACTGCAACACTTGCAACTGTTTGCTGAACCAATGTTTAACTGTGTGTTTCAGAAGTCTCCCCTCATGTTTGCCTGGAACTTTAGGGCAATCAGTATTGTACCCTCACAGTTCTGTCTCCAAAGAATAAAGGCAGTAAGAAGCAAAGGTTTCACAAAAAGCCTGCAGCTCTCACCAGAAAAACTGCCACATTGTGACCTACTCATTAAGACAACTCGTAGTCACGTAACAGTGCTGCCTCTGTGAGAGTGGAGATTAGAAAATGCAGTAATTATCCCAATAACTGGAGGAGCACAAAGTTTCACTAAGGTTATCTAATGAACTTCAAGCCTTTTCAGACTCACCACACCGTTACATGTTGGGCATTTCACCATACCAGCTGCAAAGGCCAGTCTAGAAGCGAATTAAGAACTAGCAAGCAAACTACCTGCATGTTAATAAGATATTAATGCAAATAATGAAAAAATGACATGTGAAATAAAGAATGGAGTAGTTGTTCTGCTTTGAAGTTCTAAACACAGGTAATATTCATAGGAAAACTAATGCTCAATAGCATGCTCACTGAAGACAGCTAGAAAGGAATCTAAAATGCAGCAGAACAGATCCTCAGGATGGAATTCTGCTAAATTTCCTCTTACTTCAGTAACCAACATGAATCAGTATACAAATGTTTTGTGATCTCTTAGCCCTTTTTAGCAATACTAGTTTACAAAAGCACAATAACTGAGTCATTTCATAAAATAAAAGTAAACATGGAAGACAACTGAAGAAACTATTATACCAACATAAATGTATTACCATTTTATTAGATGAATCTTCTGTACTCTAGAAATGAGCAAAGTTCAGGTTTTATGGGTTGTAATGGACCCAAGTCTACAACTATTTTAGGCTTTTCTGTTGACAGTGTAGAAAAGTACAAGATCCTGCAAAGTTACAAACTGGGCATGTTAAATGGCAGCTCAAATAAGCGAAGCTCAGTCACTAGACCTGGCCAGAGAGCACGCAGCACTGAACTGGACACCAGTCACCTGCAGCTGAATGCAATGTGCACACCAGCAGTGTTACCCTGTCCCACTTAAAGTTAAAAAAATAAAAAATTTTAAAATGCCTGGACAGAAGCATAAGAAAACAAACAAAGAGACATGATGAATGATGGAAATGGATTAAATCATACAACATTTTGTCACAGTTTAGGGTCAGGGCTGCCCCCAGATGCTCTCTGTTAACCCCTCTCCCCCCACAAAGAGGAAGAGAAAGGGAATAAGGGAGTGTGACTTATCAATTAGAAAAGTAAAACGGCTTTAATGAAAATATTGCTACTACTAAAATGGAATATATATATATACAAATATACACAAAACCAGTATCAAACTCAGCTCCCCTGATGGCAATACGTCACCATCACCCCCAATACTGGGGAGCAGCCCCAGGGAAAGGTCCCAGGCTGGACTCAGCAGCAGAAGGCAATGGGGTACAGGAGCTGGATTCTGAACTCAGTTCAGGAAAGACAGAGCTCAGGATCAAAAGCAAGATGGACGGAGTCCTCCTCGGATGCCGGCCACTGAACAAGAAGCAAAAGAGAGGAAGGAAGGGGTGTGACCCTCGTGATCCCTCAGCTTTATACTGAATACGATGGATATGGGATGGGATGCCCCATTGGTGAATTTAGGATCACCTGCCTTGCCTGCTCTTCCCTGCAGGTGTGGTCTTTCCCTTCTGTCCCACTCCGTGTGGTGCACAGGATATAGCAGTGACCTTGGTCTGCACACCAGTCCCTGGCAGTAAGTCTAAACATGGAGCGTTATCGCCGCTAGAAGCAGACACTGTCTGAGAAAACATGCTGCTGACTTCAGAAAGTGCAGTTAATTAGAAGAGCTTTAGCTGAATATTAATATCATTGAACAGAATTAGTTCTGTACTACCCCAAACCAGGACACATTTGTTTCTCCTTTACACATTTTCATCTTCTATTATCTAGGAATTCAATTAAATTGGACAACAAACTTTTCTTGTATCAGCAGCCTTTACAGTGACAGAAAGAATCTAAGTCAGAAAAGAAAGCTCGGAGTTCTGCTTCCTTACAAATTACTAGAAAATCTGGCAGCTTGACAGAATGCAACAAAGGTGTTGATACAAAAATTACAATTCAACAACCATATACAAACTTCCAAGAATATGGTCTAGTTATCTGCAGCAAGGAAGATGATTAATTTTGTATTCCATAAGCAACTATCTTCAGAATACAAATACAGGGCTATTAAGTGAGGAAATTACAGTACTGCTGAAAGAACTGTGCTGTAACTACGTAGGCACTAATTACATTATATTATAATATGTTATTACAGTATTCAGTTAGTGAATTAAATCTTAACACTGCCATCTCCCCCTCCCCCCCAAATTAATGCAGTGCAGGAAATAAAACTTTTAAGCTTAATTCGCAAATCTGATGAAGTTGTAGGACAAAATGAAGCACCTCATCCGTCATGGCCTTACTGCTGCAGAAGGATGAACTGTACAGGCTGTCCAGGGAATTAGAATTTGAATCAGAACTAGAAATGTAATAGCTTCATATCTATCATCTCTCTTTTGGAAACCACCCATAGAACTGTAACAAAGAAAAAAAAAAAAATTCCTCAGACAGGAACGAGAACCAGTTCAAAGCTATCCTAAGAGAATTTTTATAGATGTTCTTGAAAATTCGCCATTTTGTTGTATCAGCCAGGAAAACAAACACTTTGCTTGAATTCAACTAGAATCAAGAGGACAACTTATTTTTGCTCTTAACATTGAGAAATGCAGTCTCAGAAGGCTGGGAAAATCAAAGCAAGTCCAAACCCTACTGTGTACAAACAGAGATGGCATACGAATACACAAGATAAAAGTACAACAGTTCCCTTGCCAAGGAGGAGCAGATGGCAACTCTGAGCAGAAGTCAGTAACACAACAATATGTCATAACAAAAAGCCTGTCAACCAGTTGTACTCCAGTCACACTTTTTACAAGAGCACAACTGAATTATTTCACCTGGGCAAGTCCCACTTGCAGAATCCCCAGGTCTACATGCAGCTACCCATGCCCAGAAGCAGCTGTTTTGCTTGGACTCCCAAGGGACCTCCCTCAAGCTGTGCTGCCAACCTTTCTACCACCTCCTCCTCCTTCCAGCCACCTATTTTGCACATTGGAAACCCCTCCTGTACAGTGGTTTCCTTTAAGGGGCAGGGCCCTGGGAGGAGTGACGATCTAAAATACAGACGGAAATTAGAGGTTTTATCAACAAAAATAAGTGTTCAAACACAGAGTCACTGGTTTGACTTTACCCAGCATGCCTACTCTAAGCACACACCCCCTTATTATCAGTGTCCTGGATGGCTCCCGTGCCCTGCATGCCACACCATGTGCTCAGTGTCCCCTCACGACAACATCAGCTGGATCAGCCTGTGTAAAGGCAGCTCCCTACAAGAAGAGTTGTCCCTTGTGCCCTTCTCTTACTGTGGGTCTCAGAGGACTATCTGTCAAAGTTAAGCGATAGTGTCTTAATTGTGGGTTTGTGGTTTTTTTTGACAGAGGTTTGTTACCCATACAAAACTTAAAGAGAAAGACTGCTTTGGAAAAAAATGATAATACTCAGAGCTTAAATTAAATTTTCCAGTGAGCAATATGAATATAGGTTCTCTTCAGTAGCACTTGAATTTTGTTTATTGATCTACTAACAGACTGCTTTGTTTTTTGAAGTTTGTGTTACTTGGGAAGGTGCTTTCCACTCATAAATGGTTGAGAAACAGGAACACAACTAAAGTAAGAGCACAAGCTCTGATTTTTGCCCCCCTCAAAGAATAGTTTAAAGTGCATTTGAATGACCTTGTAATTGTGAAACATGCTTTGAGATAGAAGAGGTTTAGCTTTAAATGCCCAACACTGCAATAGTTATTTACTTTAAATAATTCCAGATATCTGTGTGTTGTCCTGTCCTACTACAGTGCTGTTTGGCATGGAAAAAAGAGAAGATCACTTCCACTATTTTAAAGTCTCTATTATCTGCTTTTGTAATGTTTGGCACTGCTTCCACCACCATCGATGTTGCAGTTGCTTATAAGTTTAATATAGGAGGGAATCCATATATTTAGAACAGCAAAGTTCTCCCCTTGCTTCCCCTTTGTAATCACTGTAAACTCCGAGATTTGCCATATGTCATAATCATCTCTGGAGGTTTTTTATAAACAAAAGAATGTGTGGATATTTGATATTTCAGGAGCATTTTTGATACCTGAAAATCAGAGGTTTTAAAAGAGGAAGAAAATTCAGAGCAAAACTTTGAAAGAATGGAGTAAAATAAAGTTCATAAAGCCACAGCTAACAAGCAAGACTTCTTGCTGAAATAATACTGATATATGGAGAAATTCTATCAGAGTGAAAATATGAATCACAGAATCTATAAACCAGATTAAGTTTATGACATCTGATACCAGACTTCCTTCTCTTCAGCTAGTGTAATCATGTTTTTAAATGATGACCTCTGGTAATGAGTTGCTGATGACTCAATGCCTAGACACTCAAAATAACTCTGAAAAACTGAGTCAGAGGAATCATTACCCAAGCAGAGCATCATATAGAATCTCAGTGGTTCTCCAGCTTCCTGGAACAAAAATGAGAAACCTTGCACTAATAACTGCTGCAAAGTAATGTAGCTCACTTATCACAACGGTTTGTAGTGACAGGATGAGAGGTAATGGCTTTAAGCTAGAAAAGGGCAGATTTAGGTTAGATGTTAGGAAAAAGTTCTTCAATATGAGGGTGATAGACCACTGGAATAGGTTGTCCAGACAGGTGATAGAGGCCCCATCCCTGGAGACATTCAATATCAGCCTCAATGAAGCTCTGAGTAGCTTAATCTATTTGGAGATGTTCCTTCTCATGGAAGGGGGGTTGGACTAGATGACTTTTGGAGGTCCCTTCCAGCCCAGACATTCTATGATTCTACAATTCTGTGATTATTACTGAACTTTTAAAAGACTATAAGGTCAGACAGAATGACTCAAGAACAGAAAGCATGTATCTTAATAAAATAAGACTGTATAAGTTCTTGTTCTCATCCTAACATCTCACTTCAGGAACAGGTGAAGAATCTGCGGTAAATTTGCATTACCAAACATTTTTACCTTCTCTAGTCATCTTGTCACCCCTTAAAAAAGTAAAACAAGCTACCAAACCAAAATAATGCAAAAAGTCCCAGAAAGTATTTTCACATCTACTTAACATCTTAAAAAACCAAACCAAAACAACTTTTCATATGATTAAGACCATGAAATCAAAATTATTATTTCACCTAATTAGTTCTGCTCCATCACATCCTACATATAAATCAACCGTGATCTCATTCTTTGTATTAAGTCTTGCTTTGCTGATTTTAGATAGTGGAACACGATGAATGGATTATGAAGTGATCTGCATAGTAGTTCATCTCCACTCACACCTGTATTACAATTCATTAACTGAATGTTCTCTTAAGATGTGATCACCTAGAAAAGTCTACTTTTAAAGTTATGACAATAAAGAAGGCAGACTTGCAGAACACAAAGTTTGGATATTTTGAAGGGTTTAACACTGAGCAATGCTTCACTTCCCAGATGCAAATTAGAACAAAGAATTGTTTCTGCCTGATTCATAATGCAAACATACAAGCAGTTTTGTGATGGTATGAAGGAAAACGTGAGACTTCTCTGAGGGAGCCTCACTAGTAACAGCAATAGAGAAACAGAGATGAGAGGAAGGATACATACTTAAGAAAAACATTCTTTATTTGAAGCCTAATGTGTTGGGTTTTTTTCCTACCTGAAATTTTCACATATAAATCATGAACCTCCCTCAACATAACTACATGAAACATGCTAAATTCAACTATACCCAGTTAGGGACATTCACAAGACAATCCAACATGATTAGATGGACAAAAATATCCTTGAACATTTCTGCGTTTCAGAAGCATTGCTAAGCTATATTTTCTTTTAAGAACAGAATACTCAGCCTAAGCTTTTCTCTCAAGGGATTTCTTTGCACCAAGAAGCAGCTCAGTCCTACAAACAGACAGATAAATGAATTCTTAAAGTAGACAAACCACTGAACAATCAATAACATAATGATTGCAGTTTAGATGCCCCTAAAGTTATGAGGAAAAATTTGCTGCTGTTGATACTATGAAGGGCCTAACCTCATGAAGCTTATCAATGCCTGCCTTGCAAAATATCTAGCTTGTGAAAGTAACATCACCAACTTCATGTTACTCCTACAAATTGGAGTTTATCACCTTCTAGTTCCAATTTCAAATTAAAACCCTCACCACACGTTAGTGGCCCAGGTTCCCCAAGAACTGTCTTGACCTTCAGTGCGAATGTAACCTTCCAGGTTCTCTTAATATCAGCACCTTATGAAATTATGGCTTCACAAATAGCAAAACATCAGACTTTTCAAGGAAAGGAAAAAAGGTCTTGCCTACATTTTAAAATAATAAATAACTCTAAAAATAGACTGAGGGAGGGAGGACATAATTTAAAAGGCAGCATATCACTTCCTGACATTTCTAACGCTCCCTATTCATTGAAACAAAAACAAATGAAAGGGCATGAGTAAAGCTGGGACTTGGCAAACCCTAGTGGGGAGAGAAGAGGAAAGACCAAGGAATTCAAGAAGGAACAAGCAGAATAGGAATCTCATCTCTGGCTTTTGCAAGCAACTATCATGGAAACATGTTTAAAATATTACATTTTTTTTTTGTGACTGAGTTTTGAAAATTCTTTAAGCTTTATTCTTTGAGGCTCAAGCACTTTTAGCCATCCTTTGTAATGCACAGTCAAAGATAAGGAATTAGTAAGCTCAACTGTTTCTGAAGGAATCGTCCAAAATAAAGTATCTAGCTTAAGGCTTCAGTTCTTAAACGTGGATATGAAATTGACTACCTCTGAAGTCCACTTCAGTTAAATTACTGTAAAACTTCGAAGTTAGCACTTCCTAAACAATCCTTTTTGTTGATTTGTTTTTTCACTTGCTTCAGTTTTTAGAGCATGTGACATTGAGCAAGCCTTTAGGGAATCGCAAAATCCACTGCCAAGTTACAGTAAGGAGCCAGCCAACCAAAGAACTGCCAACAGAAGCCTCAGATCCTCCATTGCCCATTTATATTTCCACCCTTCACCATGAAGGTCTCCCCCTCCCCACTTTGCCACCCACTCAACCTTTTGCATCAGCTCTGAGCAAACTTTCAGCTACTCTCTTTCCCTAGAACTAGAGTAAATGTCCCCAATGTTTCTGTTCAGGTTATTTTTGCTATTTCAGCAACTTACAGTAGCTCAAAGACAGGCCTGGCAAGCATTAGTCAACTCCTGAGATGTACAGAGAGCACAGGACAAGGAGCAAGGAAAGGAGGAGCAGCAATGGTGACTGCTAGCCCAGCTCACAGCATCAGACACAGCCCCCACAGCCTTCAGGGTTCTTACAGCCAACTGCCACCCCCGACCCATTTCAACAAAAGACTCCCTACCAAGCTGCCAGTTCACAAATATGCTAGGAAAGCATAAGTAAAGGCCTTTTGGCATTAAAATAGTAGTCCTTTCCTCTAAAAGCCTCTATTTTTTCAGTAAGAAATCAGGTGAGTCTGAATGGTACACAGAAGAGCCAGCTGATTACATGACTGTAGACTTCACACTGGAAAACTCTAGGAACTTGATTACTGTTGTTTATCAAAGTGGGAGGCAAGAAAACTGGCAAGCATATACAACTTAGCTGTGGAAGAAATCCCTATTTCCACCCCACCATGCCAGAAACCTGATACTTTGATGTAAGCATTATTTACAAGATTTGTAAGTCTTCTAGACAAAAGGATACAGCTCAAACCAGAAGCTGAGCAGCTTCAGATTCAAATTAACAAAGCATCAATAGAAAAAGAATATTACATTTAAAAAAAAAAAAAAAAACAACACACACACACCATCACACACCAACAACAGACTTGATTTTCTATCACTGAAAGTGTTCAAATCAAGACCAAATTTCTCCCCAGCCTGCCTTGAAAAGTATGTTCTAGTTTAAACAGGAATTAATTCAGGAAGCACTAACAGCCCATGCAGCACAGGCCACGCCTGACTGTCAGTCACCCCTACCAACTATATAGGATTTTACACAATTAAAGTTAGAGAAATTCACACTCCAGATGACTAATTATAAGTTTAGTTTTGTTAATGTTTTCACACACAATACTAACACACTTTGCACATTTCTTTAAAAAAATAGGCTATTTTGGAAGGAGCACAAGCAGAAGGTGAGAAGTTTGTTTACAATTTAAAAAAGACAATTTACTTTCCAAGTGAAATTGTGACGGGTCAGTTGGCTGAGCTCCTAAAAAGTGTTTATTGAGAAAATTACTCACGCTATTAAAGAAAGCCAAAATATCCTTTACTATAGCTGACATTTGCACAGGTTTGACAAAATCCAAAACAGGGCAGTTTGCAGAGGGACCCATCTCCTGTGTGGAGCTCACAGAAAATAAAGCAAGCTTCTCTTCAGTACTGCTCTCAGTTACCAGCATATCAAAATAACAGCAATAAAATATCAACTCTTTACTATCACTTTCAAATTTTAACCTTCAGGTTCAAGTACAGTGAAAAAACTCGCACCACCTCATTTCAAGCGAGTCCTGGTTAGGAAGTTAGAAGTTATACACCCTTCAGTCTGTGGCCATAATGACTCAAAAAAAATTATTTCAAGACAAGCAAGTCTAAGTTTCCAAGTACATGAATAAAACGGCTTCATGTGTTTGGCATAGAACACAGGAGCCCAAGAGGGTACTGCACCTCAAAGCAAGGAAATAATAAGCTGGTTTAGTACAGTGTCTGGTGAGCATACTGCACATTATGTAGCATATGTGTACACAGAAGTAATTTTCTTTCTCTTGCTACCTACAACAGCTAGGTCAGTAACATACTATTCATACATACATCCCACAAATCAGAGGAAACCACTAATATTAAAACTGAGTCCATCAACAATATTCTAAAACTTCAACAGAACATGAATTATATCAGTACTACTTAAAGTGCTTAAGTGATTGTGAAGCCTAAAACCAAATTCTCTGTGCTTCTGAAAAAAAAATTTCCTAAAACATGAGTCACCATCAACTTACATGGTTACAGAGACAGCTACTTATACCTTAAACTTGATACATTTAAGTTGCAGAATTTCTCCAGTACTGAGAAGCGCAACACAAATAGTGTACTGTATGAGAACTGCCACTGTGAAACAAAGTTTCTTAACTAACTGCTGGCCAAGTTTATGGAATCAGGTGACTCAAAGTATTACTTCAAATACCAAAAAAAGCCTTCTGCGATATTTTGACAACTCGCAGATGGCATTTACCAGTGGACCTTAACTCACACCTACACAAGCTGAGATGCTTTCGTCAACCAATATAGTAAATAAATACTGTTAATTTAGAAAAAGACCAGTTTCAGATAGGATGGGCTAATTTCCACTCCTGTAGCAGGTACTGTTGAAGAACTGAACAAAACAATTTCACTTCCTGCTTTCTTTTTTTCCTTAATTATTTTGTACAATCACACACTACTACGAACAGGTCGCACACTGCAGGCTCTGGGCTCCTGAAGAGCCAGGGCACGCCTCTACCCTGCATGCCACCCAGAAGGGTCTGCG